>NC_137113.1:3603534-3643534 GCF_949357685.1 Gobio gobio | reverse complement strand
CATCTGTCGGGTCAGAGGTCACTCGTCATCTGTCGGGTCAGAGGTCACTCATCATCTGTCGGGTCAGAGGTCACTCTTCATCTGTCGGGTCAGAGGTCACTCGTCATCTGTCGGGTCAGAGGTCACTCATCATCTGTCGGGTCAGAAGTCACTCGTCATCTGTTGGGTCAGAGGTCACTCATCATCTGTCGGGTCAGAGGTCACTCATCATCTGTCGGGTCAGAGGTCACTCGTCATCTGTCGGGTCAGGGGTCACTCGTCATTTGTCGGGTCAGGGGTCACTCATCATCTGTCGGGTCAGAGGTCACTCGTCATCTGTCAGGTCAGAGGTCACTTGTCATCTGTCGGGTCAGAGGTCACTCGTCATCTGTCGGGTCAGGGGTCGTTCATCATCTGTCGGGTCAGGGGTCACTCATCATCTGTCGGGTCAGAGGTCACTCGTCATCTGTCGGGTCAGGGGTCACTCATCATCTGTCGGGTCAGAGGTCACTCATCATCTGTCGGGTCAGAGGTCACTCGTCATCTGTCGGGTCAGAGGTCACTCATCATCTGTCGGGTCAGAGGTCACTCATCATCTGTCGGGTCAGAGGTCACTAGTCCGCCGGAACTAGGCTTGCGTATGGCCGTTACCGGAACCCATTGATTACAGTTTTTATGGATATTTTCTTACACAAATGAATGGCTTGACTTCAGAAGGCCTTTATTAACCTCTGGAGCCTTATGGATTACTTTTATGATGGATGGATGCACTTTTGTTTGGCGCTTTTTGGCCTTCAAAATCTCATCCTCCATTCACTGCCATTATAAAGCTCGGAAGAGCCAGGATATTTCTAATATAACTCAGATTGTGTCCGTCTGACAGAAGATTGTCACACACACCTAAGACGGCTTGAGGGCGAGTAAATCATGGGCTACTTTTCACTTTTGCGTTTTGCTTTAAGAACTGAAAGCAAAGAGAAACTGTGAAAACTCCCAATGGGAACCTTTATTTCTATTGCACAGAACACCTTCGCAACAGCGTGTGTGTGTGTGTGTGTGTGTGTGTAGCAGACAGAAGCGCAGCTGTAATGACTCTATAAACACGCCGTCAGAGTGAACGATCATCTGTGGAGAATCTGTGCTGTTTGTGTTGACGACAAGATTACTAATGGATGACAGACGCTCACTCCTCTGATATCTGAGAGAGGCTTTAGCTGTGTCTGTGTCTGTGTCTGTGTGTGTGTGTGTGTGTGTGTGTGTGTGTGTGTGTGTGTGTGTGTGTGTGTGTGTGTGTGTGTGTGTGTGTGTGTGTGTGTGTGTGTGTGTGTGTGTGTGTGTGTGTGTGTGTGTGTGTGTGTGTGTGTGTGTGTGTGTGTTTGGTGATTTACACCAGGCACAAATCAGCTTCATCAGGATCGTTCTCTCGTTTTCCAATGAAAGGATCCAAACATCCTTAAAACAAGGTCAAGTGAAAGATTTTAAGGTTATTTTATAACCGTAAATCTAATGCTTTAATAAATAATACGGTACTTTTAGGGAACAATAAACTTAACCTTCATCCTTCCCTCGCGGATCAAAATTGACCCGAAGTGCTACAATTTTAGCCCAGAAAGCTTATATTATTTAATTTTTATAATATTTAGTGCCCGAGCACTGATGGTGTGAGAACCCTATTGAAATAGCTTGGTCTATTATTATTATTCTCCGAAATTAATCGCATTTTTGAGGGCCTAAACATGCTCGAAAACTCATGAGACATTGCACACGCGTCAGAAATGGTGAAAATTTACGTCTGATATGGGTTTCAGAATTAGGTGTGGCAAAATGGCTCAATAGCGCCACCTAGAAAATTTAAATTAAGCGCCAATCGCGTTACGTTTCACATATAGGTATGAAATTTGGTGCACACATGTATCAGCCCAATACCTATAAAAAAGTCTCTGGGAGCTAAATCTGAAACCCAACAGGAAGTGAGATATTTAGAATTTTCTCTGCTAATTTTTTTAATGTTTGCCATTTCTAGGCCTCATACTTTAACAAACTCCTCCTACGGTTTTAATCAGATCAGCATCATATTTGGTCAGTCTAATCTTAAGGGTTTTGTGATGTTAACTTGTGAAGATCTTGAGTTTTCCCTGACGGCCTCACAAAGTCGATGTTTCGCCATGAAACGGGAAGCTATTGTAACTTGGGCATACAATGTCCGATACGCCCCAAACTTCACATGTTTTATTAGAGTCCTGGCCTGAAGGTCTCTAATGAAGTTACAGTCATAGCACCACCGGCTGGCAACAGGAAGTGTGGCACATTGAAGTGAATTTGCCATATTTCCCTATATTTACCCGCTTAAATGCATGTCGCCCACTATTTTCATGAGAATTATGAACTATTCAAAGTTTTCCAGGTGCAAGGGCCCTTTCATCGCTGCTATTTTATTTTATTTACCTTTAAATAACTAGATTTTAACAATAAATAATATAATTGAAGCACATTCGTTCAACTTAAATTCACAATAACTCTTAAATACATGCATAACCAGCTCGAATCAGCTCAAAATATCTCACATTGGGTATCTTTTCCGACCTCTTGTGTAAAAAAAAAGCAATATAAGATGATATTTCATGACTCTAGATGGCGTTATAGCTCTATATGGAGTGGATGAGCTGTTCCGCTGGGTCCTAAAGTCAGTCTCTCTTCAGTATGCATTCAGATACACATTATAAAATCAGTTTTAAGCTTTTTAATTTTGAGCATTTTGTATGTTTTTCAATGTGTACTGAAGCATTTAATTCATTCCTAAGGGGTCAAATTGACCCGTGAGGGAAGGATTTGTTACTTTTTTAAATTTCAACCACAAAACTCCTCGAATCCAGTCATTTTTTGTGTGTGTATTTGTGGTTCAAGTGCGACAAAAGTCCTAAGGTCTTGGACCACTCAGATGAACTCTCAATTATAATAAAAAAAAATGTTTTTAATGAGTTTCGGGTCAAAATGACCCGAGGGAAGAATGAGGAAATGCTTGCTGGAAAATGGTGAAATTTGGCACACAGATACAGGACAATCTGAATAAAACTCACAGCAATTTTGGAGTCTATAACTCAATCCCTCTAGCGCCACCAACTGTCCAAAGTTGCACTTCTGTTTAAGCTACACTCTAAAAAATGCTGGGTTAAAAACAACCCAAGTTGGGTTGAACATGGACTAACCCAGCAATTGGGTTGTTTTAACCCAGTGATTGGGTTGTTTTAAGCAAACATTAAACCCAACCGCTGGGTTAAAACGACCCATTCACTGAGTTAAAACAACCCAATTGCACTTTTTAGAGTGTAATAACTAATAAGAAACACACATTTTTTTCCCTCTGATTCCTTGGCTAAAGGAATGAAGTCTTATTTACTTCTCAATCTTGTTATTCTCGGATATTTAGTTATTTTACTGGAAAACAAGACGAAAGCGTAGCGACTCGAGGTTTGAGCAGAATACAGACGGGACAAACAGCCGACAGCTGCTGTTCAGTGCATTCAGGTTCATCAGACGGGCCATTGTTGTTTTGTGTTACTAATATATGAGCGTGTGGTCAGTCGGCGGTCAGTCTTCATGTCGGATCAGCACGAGTCTAAAAGAGTTGAGTCAGACTGCCAGCGTGTTTGGAGCTGAAATGCTGTGGGTTTGGTCTGTAACTCAAACACGCTGTATGTCGTCCAGTGACTCCTGGAGTCCGTTGTGATGAATATTTAAAGGAACTGTGTTTTAAGTTTGCACGCCGCAGTACACATGGCAATGCACACGTTTGAGCCAAAAAATGGCAAAAATGCACAAAAACAAAATGCGGTGTGGCAAAAAAAATACCCATATATGCAATTTATACACTCAATTTAGCCTTTTGTGCCTTTTCCAATGAAAGGAAAGGAAGATTTCTTGCACATGTCTAATTTGGTTCAATATACGTATATTGTGAAAAAAATGCTGATATTTCAGCTCCTAAAATATCAAACCTCTTCATTAAACATGACCCTGCGTCTCCAGAATATCTTCCCAATCAAACTTTAGAGCGAAGGTGCTCAATTATAATAAACAAACAACATTGCCCACTAGGAACAGTTTCTTAAATATTATTAATTTATGAAGCATGCATATATATATATATATATATATATTTGGGCTGTCAAAAGATAATCGCATCCAAAATAAAAGTTTGTCACTCATCATGTTGATAAACGATGGTTTGTTTTTGACATTATAATTATTTAACAAAAAATCAGGTCATAAAGAAGAATCTAAGATCTGAAAATGGTATTAAGGAATTGTTTTATTCATTGATAAAGAAGTTAAAATAATCAATAATGTAGGCTTTATCATCAAAGCTTTTACAGAATGTGATAAAAGCATAGCTATTGGTATATTAGTAATAATAACTACGTCAGAATACATGAATGTGTGTGTATTTATATATAAATAATAATTAACAGAGTACACACACATATATTATGTAAACACAAACTTTTATTTTGGATGCGATTAATCGTGATTAATCTTTTGACAGCCCTAATATATATATATATATATATATATACAACACCGTGTCCACTTTATATGTATAAGTTCATAATAGTAGTGGCCAAAAGTGATGTTTGACCTTAAACGTTTGATTAAACCATCAAAATTTGAGGAAAATATTTTATATTTTTTAAATATCTTAATTATGAGGGAAGAACAAAACACTAAACTTACACTCTAAAAAATGCTGGGTTAAAAATAACCCAAGTTGGGTTGAAAATGGACTAACCCAGCAATTGGGTTGTTTTAACCCAGCGGTTGGGTTAAATGTTTGCTTAAAACAACCCAATCGCTGTTTTAGTCCATTTTCAACCCAACTTGGGTTATTTTTAACCCAGCATTTTTTAGAGTGTACTATGCAAAACATAAAATGCATAGAAAAACAAAAAGCTGAGAGGAATAAGCGTTCTGACTACAACATAACCAGTTATTAATATTTAATTAGTTTTGTTCATAATTTCTTTGTATGATAGCCAAAAATGATGTCACAACTTGGGATGTTATCATCACAAATAAAACAATCCCAGCACAACTTACAAAAACACATTTTTAATATTTAAATAAAGGGTGAAGATGTCAGTTTTTCTAGGCCGGACATCTCTATTGGCCACTATTGTATAATATTATGCAAACTATTTACGTGTTATTTTATAATTCTGATGACGAGCGTGTGTCCAAACATTTGACGTGTTTAGATTATGCAGGCGTTACACAAACATTATTCTGAATGATTAAATGTCACGTTTGTTTGCTTTATTATCATTGAGAAGTTTTTCCTCCATGATGAACACTAACCTGTGATTGTCCATGAATTATTGATTATAAAGACGAAATAAATCTGTCATTTCTTCTGATATTCAGACAGATTGAATGTTGGAGGAATGCTCTTCTGGAGACATAAAATTATGGATTTGAATATTTTCAGCAGGAAAACTGTAATATATTTATTTTATAATGTCAAAAACAAACCATCGTTTATCAAACATCAACAGCCCGAAATAGATTCATATGCTATTTTATATTCTTAATTGAATATCCTTGAACTGTACAGTGACTTACTAATATTATATTAAGATAAAATATTTCATAAAATATAAATATTCTGACGTAGTTATTATTACTAATATACCAATAGCTATGCTTTTATCACATTCTGTAAAAGCTTTGATGATAAAGCCTACATTATTGATTCATTTTAACTTCTTTATCAATGAATAAAACAATTCCTTAATACCATTTTCAGATCTTAGATTCTTCTTTATGACCTGATTCTTTGTTAAATAATTATAATGTCAAAAACAAACCATCGTTTATCAACATCAACAGCCCGAAATAGATTCATATGCTATTTTATATTCTTAATTGAATGTCCTTGAACTGTACAGTGTTTATATGAATATTTCTGACTTACTAATATTATATTAAGAATTTTTTTTTATAAAATAGACATATCTAATATTCTGACGTAGTTATTAATACTAATATACCAATAGCTATGCTATTATCACATTCTGTAAAAGCTTTGATGATAAAGCCTACATTATTGATTCCTTTTAATTTCTTTATCAATGAATAAAACAATTCCTTTATACCAATTTTAGATCTTAGATTCTTCTTTATAACCTGATTTTTAGTTAAATAATTAAAAAAGCAAGGCTCATAAATGTAACATGTGCTGAGAAATAAAGTAGACGTGTTTGAACATGAAAAAGACTTGCACATAAATCAAATTAATGTTTGAATATTGATACATTTTTTGAGAATTCAGATTCATGTGTTTTTTTTAAATGTTCCAATATATATTTATTATTTTGGACCGGTTATAAACCAAGCCTTGTTTTTACCGTCTAAATAAAGCAGTGCTGTAGATGCAAGTCAGATAGACAAATAAACTAGTGCACAGACTGAGTTATTCTTTAATTGCTGTCGTTTTCCCTGAGTTCCACAGTAAAAACATTTCAAAATATAAGTATTCAAGTAAATTTAGAAAGAAACATGCACATTTTTGGCTATGATTACACAGTGTGGCTTCCGTCGAGATGTATATATATAACAGTTTAAATAAAGCCATGTGAGTCTTGTTGAAATGTTTTTATTTCATTCGCTTTAAAGCTAACTTTAATAAATAATGGTCCACTAGTCCTGAGGTACAAAAATGATTTCCTCACTGATATCCGAGGCCGGGCGCAGTGGTCAGTCTCTGTCCGTACAGCGAGTACGGCGAGTAAAACGGGCCCGGTACCGGCGGCCCGGTTGGAATCGGGCTTTTGGAAACGCCGTACGGGTGATATCGCGCACCGAGCCCGAGTGTGTGATGGGGCGTCCTGAGGGCCAGCGGGGCTCCGGGTATGTGACAGAACTGGGTTAAAGAGTTGGGGTATCCCGATACGAACTTCTCCGCGAATGCCGTGTGAGTCCGCAAATGGGTCAGGAGCTCCTCCGAGCTGGAGAAGCGCTTATCGCAGGGGCCGTTGGCCGAAACCCAGTTGCAGATGTGCTGCTGGGACTCACTGGTTAGCATGAAGCCGTACGGGTACAGCGGGTGTCCGGGGAAGGAGGGCGGGTGCAGAGCGGGGCTGGGATACATGAGCGGGTATCCGGACTTGCTGTCATGCGCGCTGTTGGATGATAGATGGCTAGCGCAGTGGTAGCTGAGGCAGAACGGGTCTCTGCACAGGCTGCTGGACATGATGGATGGAGGAGAAGCTCCTGCGAGTGGACTGGACCCCGCCTTGGAGCTGAGTGCGCCGGAAAGCTGAGCATTAATCAACTGGCCGCCGCTGGCCTTGCTTGGGTCCAGAGCCACGGCGTGCGAGAGGAAGGGCTGGGGGTAGCCGGCGTACGCCCCGGGATAAGCTAGTCCGGCGGGAGAGATTGGGAAAACAGTGTGTCCGGGTCTGTAGGGTGAAACCGGTGCAACGAGTCCCGACCCGAGAACGGACGAACCCGTGGGAGCGCAATCCGGTTTAATGGAAACATCCTTTGCCTCGCTGCTACTCTCAGTTCTCTCCGGAGTGGCGCTTTTACGCGCATCGCTTTCCTTTTTCCCGTTTTTATCCGCGGATTCCGTCCGTCCGGGCTGTGGCGAAACAGAACTGCATGAGCTCGGGCTGCCCGTACGCGGGGTGACCGGCCGGCAGGCGGCGCTGGGCACGCGGAAACCGGACTTATCTCCGCCCGCGTCCTTTCTCTCGGAGGATTTGGCGTATGGCTTGAAACTAGATTTGTCCTCGGCTCCGATGTCGCTGATCTTTAACGGGCTGGATTTGGAGTCCTTGTCCGAGGCGACCGCCGAGAGTTTGGCCGAGGACGGGGGATCGGACTTCCCGATTTGGGAGCATGTTTGCGCGAGGAGGGCGAGCGGACTCTTCTTGGCATCCAACTGTGAAAATAAACAGTGTTAGGCGTGTGATAGTTTGACAATAACACCATATTTGCATTGGAGCTTCAGAAAAATTACGCTGAAGAAAAATGCGATAACCTTGTTAAATAATGCGATATTCAATATGCGATACGATATTTCTTTAACTGATATTGTTCACTTAAAAATAAAGCTGCATCTTTAATAAGAATTAGGGCTGTGCGATATTGAAGAAATATGCGATATCCTTGTTAAATAATGCGATATGCGAAACGATATTGCTTTAAGTGTGTAAAATCTTTCCCCAACTGATATTGTTCACTTGAAGCATAACCGACTGTGTTTACATGAATACTCATCAAGACAGACGTTTTGACACAACTGTGTGTGTGTTTGACAATTTGAGTGTGTAACAAGACACGAAAAAAAAGAACGGCTTGTGCGCACGTTTTGGAACTTCAGAAAAATTACGCTGAAGAAAATTGAAGAAAAATGCGATATCCTTGTTAAATAATGCGATATGCGAAACGATATTGCTTTAAGTGTGTAAAATCTTTCCCCAACTGATATTGTTCACTTGAAGCATAAGCGACTGTGTTTACATGAATACTCATCAAGACATTTTGACACAACTGTGTGTGTATTTGACAGCTTGAGTGTGTGACAAGACACGGAAAAAAAGAACGTCTTGTGCGCACGTTTCGGTGTGTGTGTGTCAGACAGTGCGAGACTGAAAGGAGTTGTTTTTAAATGCGTTTAATAACTCTTTTTAACGTCAAGCAAGTCACATAAGTAACAGTCTTGTGCCCAGTGCCTAAAACGTACACTTTTCACAATGTTGAAGTAGCCTATTAAAATAATTCAGATATTGCGTACCCTTGCGATATGTACATTTGCGATATTTCGATATATTGTGCAGCCCTACTTTCCACATAAATGTGCATTGAATGAATGAGTTCATGGCTATAACGGTCAATGTTTAGTGTTTAGATTCACGTTTTGAGACCGTAAAGACTTTGAGCACGACTCAAACCTCTCTTAAATCTAAAATGCTGCAGAGACATTAAATCAAACGTCAGGAGGGTTTATTATATCCCTCAATAAAACGTGTGCCCGTATGGAAATGTATTGTTTCCTTCCCTTTATATAGCTAAAGAAAACAATGCATTAGAATGCATAGACGGTCAATTACATTCTTGACTAAATGCACAAAAAACGATGCATAAATAGTTTTTTTCTCCAGTATTTGTGCATCTTTGATAAATGTTCACTTGTCTTACAGAATTGTCATATGGCGACAGTGATGCAGTTTCAGAAAAGGTTTATAGTAGCCTAATAATTTATAGAAGAGAAACCGGTTTGAGATTTGCATGAGAATTTGTTGAGTGTAAAGCGTATTTTAATAGTCTGTCTGTCTTTAAATTATATTAGACCGTGTTTTTATTCAGAAAATATATCAATGGTTTCTCCTGGAATTATTTTAGAATTTCTTGCATATATTAAATTGAAAGATTCTATGTAATTGTTATATATATATATATATATATATATATATATATATATATATATATATATATATATATATATATATATATATATATATATATATATATATATATATATATATATATAATGTTTTTGTATATTGATTGTTTGATTAATTATAGTAAACAATGTATTTAAGTGATATTCTTATCATTATTAATATTTTTTTATTGAAATACTGTTCATTGACATTAATATAGCCATTGCTGCTGATATAGGCTAAATAAATAAATAAACTAATTATGTATGCATAAAAACAATTATCTAACGTCTAATGTTGCACAATTAAATTATAATTATTCACTTATTTTAAGTTTCTATGAGTTCGAAATGTATCCATTATTAAACGATAAATGAATACTTTTAAGAAAAGTTGTGTTTTTTATTTGCCATATAAACGTTATTAAAAAATAATTCAATTTATAATGGGATTATTTTATGGAAAAATATATATTTTAATAACAATGCGTATGTATAAAGAGTTAATTATAACATCCAGTAAATAAAAGTTTTTATTTTTTGAGTTGTCAAATTAACGTTATTAAAAATAATTCAATTTATAATCGGATTATTTTATGAAGAAGAAAATATTTAACAATGCGTAGTATAAAGAGTTCATAATAACATCTGGTAAATAAAAGTTTTAATTTTTTTGAGTTGCCAAATTAACGTAATTAAAAAATAATTCAATTTATAATCGGATTATTTTATGGCGAAAATTATAAAACGCTGCATAAAGGGTTAATTATAACATCTGGTAAATAAAAGTTTTGTTTCTTATTTTTTGAATTGCCAAAATTAATAATACTCGGATTATTTTGTGGAAAAAAAGGGTTTTAACACTGCGTAGTAGCAGCAGGTATAAAGGGTTAATTATAACATATAAGGCAAATATGAGTGTGTTTTCTAAGCGAACGGCTCCGCGTTCAGCAGATTAAGAGTTGAAAATGAAGTCTGAAGTGAAAAAAATGAACAAAGGTGTTGTTTCGTGTCAGTTTTACCTCGATGGGGCTGACGGGGGTGGACGGTAACGGCTGCAGATAGTCCGGGTGCAGGATGTGTCCGGCGCGCGCGCTCAGCATTTTCAACACTTTCACGGGCACACGGCTCGCCTGGCGCTGCGGGTCCGCGGGAGGCAGCGAGTGCGGGAAAGGGTGAAGGTTTCGGCTCGTGTCCCACACTAGATCAACCACTCTAAACACAGCAGACTCCGTAGGCAGTGTGATCATGTCCCACTTCTCTCTGCGTAATCTGGACGCGCATCTGAGGATGGACCAAAAGTATCTCCCAAGAAGACCAACAAACGCGTCCAAGTGTTTATAAAAAGCAAAACGCGATATAATCCTTAAAGGTTCTTGCTGGGGAACGGGAGCAGAGAGAGTTCGGAGCGCATCTCATCTTCTGCGTCGCGCACTCTACACTGAGCTCAGCTCGCACACGCCTCGCGTTCACGCGCACCCGAGATTAAAGCCTTCCCCGCCGGCCAATCACATCGCTGCGTCGGGTGATTGACAGCTCCTGGGGATGTGTGGCGTCACCGCTGTGGGCGTTTGTTTTGGCCATGTTGAGGAGGTAAAAACAATCTCACATTTATTCTATTATAATTTATAGGCGCTGTTCTTTTCATGTGAGTAGTAAAAAAGCGCCGCATGTTTATTAATATCTCTGCTGTGATTAGTAACAGGAGTGATGGATGACTTCAGGTCATCTCAGGCTGATATTAGATATGAACCACACGCTTGAGTAATGCAGAGAATGCTGAACCGGCCCCAGTAAAGAACTTTATACTCTGACCAACACATATTTCCAAAAACCATAAACCCAACGAGTATAAATTGAATTAGAGAAGCAACCATTAATGTCAAATCTGGTGATTAAAATACTAAAATATGATCTCTATCTATCTATCCATCCACACATCCATCCATCCACCCACCCATCCATCCATTCACCCACCCACCCACCCATCCATTCACCCACCCACCCACCCATCCATCCATCCATCCATCCATCCATCCATCCACCCACCCATCCATTCACCCATCCACCCATCCATCCATCCACCCATCGACCGACCCACCCACCCACCCATCCATCTATCCATCCATCCACCCACCCACCCACCCACCCACCCATCCATTCACCCATCCACCCACCAATCGACCGACCCACCCACCCACCCATCCATTCACCCATCCATTCACCCATCCATTCACCCATCCATGCATCCATCCATCCATCCACCCACCCATCCACCCATCCACCCATCCATCCATCCATCGATCCACCCATCCATCCACCCACCCATCCATCCATCCATCCATCCATCCATCCATCCATCCATCCACCCATCCACCCATCGACCGACCCACCCATCCATTCACCCATCCATGCATCCATCCATTCACCCACCCACCCATCCATCCACCCATCTATCCATCCATTCACCCATCCATGCATCCATCCATCCACCCACCCATCCATCCATCCATTCACCCACCCATCCATCCATAGATCCACTCACCCACCCATTCACCCATCCATCCATCCACCCATCGACCGACCCACCCATCCATGCATCCATCCATTCACCCACCCACCCATCCATCCATCCACCCACCCACCCATTCACCCATCCATGCATCCATCCACCCACCCATCCATCCATCCATCCATCCATCCATCCATTCATCCATCTACCTACCCACCCATCTGCCAAGTGTAAAGTTTGGTGGAGGGGGGATTATGTGGTGGGGTTGTTTTTCAGGGGTTGGCCCCTTAGTTCCAGTGAAAGGAACTCTTAATGCTTCACCAAGACATTTTGGACCAAGACACTATCTATCTATCTATCTATCTATCTATCTATCTATCTATCTATCTATCTATCTATCTATCTATCTATCTATCTATCTATCTATCTATCTATCTATCTATCTATCTATCTATCTATCTATCTATCTATCTATCTATCTATCTATCTATCTATCTATCTATCTATCTATCGTTTTGTTCTATCTAATGTTCTATCTATCTATGAATATTAATAGTGTAGTAATCCAGTGTTGATTGTTATGAATGGTGTGTGTGCTGGTCAGACCCGAGCTCTGATGGATGAGCGGCAGAAGTGATGGATGAGCGGGGGTGGCTGTTTTCGGCAGCGGCTGTCAGCTCTTGGTTCTGCCCGTGAGTTATTAGGGCCAGAAACTCCCCCTTCATTGTGCGGGTGATGGATGACGCCCAGCACACGGGCGTTATTCCGTAATGGGAACACATTTCAGACGGGCCATATTTCACCACATTTAAGTAGAAAGTTTTGAACGCCTCCTCGATATTTCACATCCCTCTGGCATATTTATGGAAAACTCCACGCATGCAAATATAATTACACACTACAGCCTGTAGGACCAAACCGGGCCAAACGTGCAGTGTTTTATTAAAGCAAAAGCTGTTTGTTTGTTTTATAAATTTAACTCTGGAGTTCAGTCAATTATATCAGTTTAATATTTATTTGTTTATATTTCAAACCTGTTTGATCTGCCGGCTAGAAAATATTACAGCTACTAATAAAATTAAGCAATAAAATAATAAATATTTGTTTAGATGCCATAACAATATTCCATCAGAACCTAAAGAGAGACTAAGAATATTAATATTCAGATATTTAATACATTGTAATCATATAACGTGACTAGGATCTGATGCATTTATAATATTTGTGAAACAGTTTCTTTGGAAATGCATTTTAAGTTTACAACTAACTGGGAAAAGCTAGTTGTCCTTTGCATGTTTATGTAGGCCTGGGAAGGTTTGGAGCTGTACTCAGTTAAACTATTGAACTAATAATGTATATCTGGATGCAAAACAAGCCAAACAAACGCCCTTTGAGATGCCGGCTGAGAGCGGAGCGGATCAGGCCAGTAATTGAGCAGTGCTTTTATTGGGAATGGGGAGCTCGGGAGAGATGTTGATGTGGTAGGATCATCTTCTGCTCTGCTCATTAATCTACACCACAGACTCATCGAGCTGGGCCTGATGGGCTGCTGGAGAAAGAGAAACACCATCGGCCGCGGCGGAGCTCGTGCAGACACAGGCTGAGCGTTTCCCTGGTGTGGTCGAGCAGCGGTGGAGTAAATACACAAGAGGAGAACCAGAACTCACAACACGGACCTCAACAACTGCAGGCCTTCTCACGCGAAGAGCTATCCTTCTATCGGGCCATCTATCGTTCCATCTATCTATTGTTCCATCTATCGTTCCATCGATATATCGTTCCATCTATCATTCCATCTATCTATCGTTCCATCTATCGTTCCATCGATCTATTGTTCCATCTATCATTTCATCGATCTATCATTCCATCTATCGTTCCATCGATCTATTGTTCCATCTATCATTCCATCGATCTATCATTCCATCTATCGTTCCATCGATCTATCGTTCCATCTATCATTCCATCTATCTTTCGTTCCATCTATCGTTCCATCGATCTATTGTTCCATCTATCATTTCATCGATCTATCATTCCATCTATCGTTCCATCGATCTATCATTCCATCTATCGTTCCATCGATCTATTGTTCCATCTATCATTCCATCGATCTATCATTCCATCTATCGTTCCATTGATCTATTGTTCCATCTATCATTCCATCGATCTATCGTTCCATCGATCTATCATTCCATCTATCGTTCCATCGATCTATTGTTCCATCTATCATTCCATCGATCTATCGTTCCATCTATCGTTCCATCGATCTATCGTTCCATCTATCATTCCATCGATCTATCGTTCCATCTATCATTCCATCGATCTATTGTTCCATCTATCATTCCATTCATCTATCATTCCATCTATCTATCGTTCCATCTATCATTTCATCTATCTATCGTTCCATCTATCTATCTATCTATCTATCTATCTATCTATCTATCATTCCATCGATCTATCGTTCTATCTTTCCATCTATCTATTGTGCCATCTATCTTTCGTTCCATCGTTCTATCATTCCATCTATCTATCGTTCCATCTATCTATCTGGAGAAGAGAAAGCTCAGCTGGAGGGAGCTCTGGGAAATGGAGGCAAGCAACATCAGCTTTATCATCAGAGCCACCTATGATGTGCTCCCATCTCCAAAAAACCTCTGCCAATGGTATGGCGAGGACCCAACCTGTTCCCTTTGCCCAACTCCAGCGACTCTTAAACATATCTTGAGCGGTTGTAAGACCAGCCTCACACAAGGTCGTTACACCTGGAGACACAACCAGGTCCTGAAGAGTCTGGCAGCAGCTCTTGAGAGCAAGAGGAATACCACCAACTTCTTGCCCCTGAGAGTAACCAATTCCATCACGGCCCCAAACTTCATCCGAGAGGGACAAAAAAGCCCAACCATCCTCCTAACAAACCAGAAGCTGGAGCGCTAGCCATGGCCCGGGACTGGAAGATGCTAGTCGATGTTGGCCAGCAACTAATCTTCCCACCCGAGATAGCAGCCACCACCCTTAGGCCAGACTTGGTACTCTGGTCCCCTTCATTGAAGTCTGTTTATATCATAGAGCTCACAGTCCCATGGGAGAATTTAGCAGAAGAGGCTTATGAGCGCAAGAAACTGCGCTACATAGAACTGGCAGCAGACGCTCAACAACGAGGATGGAAAGTGAAAGTCTATCCGGTTGAAGTGAGATGCAGAGGTTTTGTGGCTTTTTCTACCATCAGACTGCTGAAAGACCTTGGCATCCATGGACAGTCAGATCAGTCTCTGAAGCAGCCGAAAGAAGCAGCCAGTGGATATGGATTAAGTGGAAGGACCCTTGCTGGGCTCAAAGAGCAACAACATGACCCGCTTACTAATCCCCCCACCCTATACCCCACTTGAGAACCCAAAGTCCCGTGGGCTGTGCCATTTAAAACAACCAGGCAATTCTTATGATTGGGCATGGGACACAAGCTCAGGTTTGATCACCCTGTAGCTGGCCACCTTTGATGAGGGTGTCTAATGTTGAAAGGCCGAAACACCCCCTGATTCAAAGGTACACTACTGATGATGTGTCCCGAAATTAACATCTTTCCCACTTCTGAGATACAGCTCTCACGCCACTCTCAACATCAAGGCAAACCTCATGTGCATACCATCTATTGGCACAATGGACAGTTCAACATCACGTCCCGTGTTTTATGATTCAGTCCATCTATCTATCGTGCCATCTTTCTATCATGCCTTCTATCTATCTATTGTGCATCTATCTATCGCTCCATCTATCGCTCCATCTATCGCTCCATCTATCTATCTATCTATCTATCTATCTATCTATCTATCTATCTATCTATCTATCTATCTATCTATCTATCTATCTATCTATCTATCTATCTATCTATCTATCTATCTATCTATCTATCTATCTATCTATCTATCTATCTCTCCATCTATCTATCGCTCCATCTATCTATCGCTCCATTGTTCTATCGTTCCACCATCTATCTATCTATCTATCTATCTATCTATCTATCTATCTATCTATCTATCTATCTATCTATCTATCTATCTATCTATCTATCTATCTATCTATCTATCTATCTATCTATCTATCTATCTATCTATCTATCTATCTATCTATCTATCTATCTATCTATCTATCTATCTATCTATCTATCTATCTATCTATCTCTCCATCTATCTATCGTGCTATCTATCTATCGTTCCATCTATCTATCGTTCCATTGTTCTATCGTTCCACCATCTATCTATCGGGCCATCTATCTATCCTGTCATCTATCTATCGCTCCATCTATCTATCGGGCCATCTATCTATCTATCTATCTATCTATCTATCTATCTATCTATCTATCTATCTATCTATCTATCTATCTATCTATCTATCTATCTATCTATCTATCTATCTATCTATCTATCTATCTATCTATCTATCTATCTATCTATCTATCTATCTATCTATCGCTCCATCTATCTATCTATCTATCTATCTATCTATCTATCTATCTATCTATCTATCTATCTATCTATCTATCTATCTATCTATCTATCTCTCCATCTATCTATCGTGCTATCTATCTATCGCTCCATCTATCTATCGTGCTATCTATCTATCGCTCCATTTATCTATCGGGCCATCTATCTATTGGGCCATCTATCTATCGGGCCATCTATCTATCCTGTCATCTATCTATCGCTCCATCTATCTATCGGGCCATCTATCTATCTATCTATCTATCTATCTATCTATCTATCTATCTATCTATCTATCTATCTATCTATCTATCTATCTATCTATCTATCTATCTATCTATCTATCTATCTATCTATCTATCTATCTATCTATCTATCTATCTATCTATCTATCTATCTATCTATCTATCTATCTATCTATCTATCTATCTATCTATCTATCTATCTATCTATCTATCTATCTATCGATGTAAATTTCTTTTTTATCAAAATAAAATAAAAATGTAATTATATATATAAATATTATTAAAATTAATTAAAAATAAAAATATATTAAAAATAAAATAATTTAATACAAATTTAAAAAAATATTATATATCTATATTTTATTAAATAAAATAAATGTAAGATATTTATATGTATATATTTTATTTTATTGAAAATAAACATGAATTTTTATTTATTTATTTATTCATATATAAAGTATTAAATAAAAAATAAAATAAAAATGTTATATATCTTGTTAATACAAATTTTATTTTATTAAATAAAAATAAGATTTTTATAATATTATAAATAATACAAAAAATAATACAAATGTAATAAATTAAATATATATATACAAGGGCTGTTAAATGCCTGTAATGAGACCGCAAACCCAAAAAAGTGTTTGGACACTATATGACCGTTGATTTTGTTATCTAATGCAATGACATTCCCACACGTTTAAGTGTCAAACGAGTGTACAAACGCTTTTTAGGGGGTTTGTGGTATCATTACAGGCATTTAACAGCCCTTGTCATCAGTGAAGAGTGACGGCTGTAATATTGGCAGCGATCGACAGACTGAACCATTAGCCCTGACAGACAGACAGGATTAGACTGGTAAAAGGGTGCGTTCGTGGCTTCTAAGCTGTCATTTTATACCTCCTTTCTCAAGCTGTCAAGAGGCCGGAGCTCTTAAGAGGAGTTTTAACCTTGTCACATGCCTGCTGTCATCTCTCACCGTTATCGGACAGAATCCTTCAGACCAACTCTCAGCAGATGCAAAGGTCAGTGGGAACATCTCACTCTAATGTCTGCTGATTTCCATGGTGCGCAGGAGCTTGTTAGATCAGTTTGGTTTAGATGGAGTTGTTGCGGATTGACTTGACAGGTTATTAGATCTGCAAAAGTTCTTTCAACCCTTCAAAGGATTCATATATTTAATGGAGTGGGAATGAGAAATGAGAAAATACAAATATATATATATATATATATATATACACTCACCTAAAGGATTATTAGGAACACACACTAATACTGTGTTTGACCCCCTTTCGCCTTCAGAACTGCCTTAATTCTACGTGGCATTGATTCAACAAGGTGCTGAAAGCATTCTTTAGAAATGTTGGCCCATATTGATAGGAGAGCATCTTGCAGTTGATGGAGATTTGTGGGATGCACATCCAGGGCACGAAGCTCCCGTTCCACCACATCCCAAAGATGCTCTATTGGGTTGAGATCTGGCGACTGTGGGGGACATTTTAGTTCAGTGAACTCATTGACATGTTCAAGAAACCAATTTGAAATGATTGGAGCTTTGTGACGGTGCATTATCCTGCTGGAAGTAGCCATCAGAGGATGGGGACATGGTGGTCATAAAGGCATGGACATGGTCAGAAATAATGCTCAGGTAGGCCGTGGCATTTAAACGATGCCCAATTGGCACTAAGGGGCCTAAAGTGTGCCAAGAAAACATCCCCCACACCATTACACCACCACCACCAGCCTGCACAGTGGTAACAAGGCATGATGGATCCATGTTCTCATTCTGTTTATGCCAAATTCTGACTCTACCATCTGAATGTCTCAACAGAAATCCAGACTCATCAGACCAGACTCTTCAACTGTCAGAAATGTTGGCCCATATTGATAGGAGAGCATCTTGCAGTTGATGGAGATTTGTGGGATGCACATCCAGGGCACGAAGCTCCCGTTCCACCACATCCCAAAGATGCTCTATAGGCCTTTATCACACTTCCTATCTCCGGTAAGTGAAGCAGTGCACCTCTACTTCCGGTCCCATCGCGACTCAATCAAAACGCGGGTGTAGCTGCAGCGATCCGGTGCTCTAATACTAAATAGTGACATCCTTACCTCAGATTTGAACATTTCCTGACACTAAAAGAATAGAGGAGAGCATGGGTGAGACTGATATGGTGGGATGAAGTTGTGTGTTTGTGTGTTGTAGGCCTGTGCATTTCCAAACTGCAGATGTTTACGTCTCATATCGTCAGCCTGCTGAAATGTTCCCATCCCAATGTGCATTCTGAATAATAAATACATTTCTAACCTGCCGCAGTCCAGTGATTGAGTCTTCTCATTAACAGTGTTTCTCTTACTAATCATATTTCATACCTGTTGTTACATGTTTTAATTAATTTGACTGATAAACACCCTTACGAAAGTTAACCATGGTTTTATTATAGTAAGAATGTAGTAACCATGTTTTTTTTTCGTGGATTGACTACCATTTGTATTAGTTTTACTAAAAAATACCATGATAAACTACAATAACCATGTTTTATTTTATTTGTAATAAAAACCATGGTTCATTTTCTTGTAATAAATAGATGAATGAATGCGCGGTAACTGCCTTAAAGAAAGTAAACAATGTTAAGCATTTAATTAATCTTAAACAGTAATACGTTAACAGCATGACTGAATTTTGGCATAAATGTGTGAATTACATATACTGTAGGCTACAGTGAAATGATTGTCAATGAAAAGTGACAGAACAATGACTAAAATATTAATACAAATCAATATGTTCATTCAGATCTTATTCGTCAGGTCTCACACACACTTAATCGCGGACACTATTTAGACGAGCACTGACACCGTGTGGTGAAATAATCACGCATGTTTACGACCCTCGGCTTATGTCGGATTAAAAAACGACAAGTTCAACAGAGTTTGGAAAATCCTGTACACAGTAATGATCAGTTTATCTCTTCTCCTGTCTCGGAAAATGTCTGGATTTTTAAATCATCCTCCAGATGCTTATTTTAATGGTCGTTTGTTCAGCTAGGTGTTCACAGCACATTGAAAACATGCATAACCGGAAGAATCAGCACACTGCTTCGACGCGCACTTCCGGTATTCAATTTCTCTGTGATAAAGGCCTATTGGGTTGAGATCTGGACGAATATCGTGCGCTTATCGCCATCGTTTTTCGGCGCGTCTTAAGCGTTCGCACCCAAGTGATTTTCACTGGTGATGTGCCGAGTGAACATGTAAACTCAGTAGTTAGCACTCCCGGTACACAAGGTGGTGCTGCAGCACTTTACGCTTCTGACACTCGCTTGTCACGCAGAAGAAGAAGAGAGACAGTATTTACGTTCCGCCAAAGCCATTCACACACTTTTTGCTAACTGGCTAGCAGCATTAGCAGCTCATCTTCATCTTTGTCGTCTTACTACTTCTTCGTCGTATCAACATGCTCGGAGTCAGCAAGACCGTTTTGTGCTTGAGCGCCACCAAGTGGTGTTGTACTGTAACTTCAGCAGCTCCAGCCACGTCAACCAAAGCGTCGATCTCATTGGTCGGACAGTTTTTAATGCGCCGCGTCAAAACAAAAAAACCAAGCCAAGGTGTTTCCTGGAAATCGAGGATAACGCGGGTATGATGTCGTTGATAGGCGACACACGGTCCGTGTCCTGGTTAAAATTAGAGCTGTGCGATATTGAAGAAAAATGCAATATGCAATACCTTTATAAATAATGCGATATTCGATATGCGATACGATGTTGCTTTAAGTGTGTAAAATCGATTTAAATTATATAAAAAAATTATTTAAGAAATGAGAATGATACCATTTATGTGCTTCACATTCTTTCTGGTAAAACAAAGCATCGCTACAACTTCTGAAAGTGACCAGCAGTGTTTTAGCAAAAATTCAGCGTACCCTTTTCACAATGTTGAAGAAGCATATTAAAATCATTCAGATATTGCATGCCGTTGCGATATTAACATTTGCGATATTTCGATATTTTGCACAGCTCTAGTTAAAATCGCTTATTTCTCTGGATTTAAACATAGACCCTTTTCACAGACTGTGATGACGCGTTTTAACGGTCATCAATATCGTAAATCCTTGCCTTGTATTTTCATTTTTAAAAATATATATGTACATTTATAACACTAATACTTTGTATTTTATTACTTTTCCATCAAATTACAATAAAAAAGTTCCCGCTGCTGTGAGGGTGTTTAGCAATAGCGTCTATGGGAGTGATGGTAAAAATTAACATATTTCTCTCTTTTCACTGCCGTTATCAATCTCACTCTATTTTTTCCCTCTTTTTGAAAGTTGTGTAATCACTACTGTGGCGTTTTTCTTTTGTTATGTGAGCAAATGGGCACACAAAAAAAATATTTAATGTATTCTCTCATTCACAGCTATAATATTTAACCCAACTATGACGACTTCCGCTCTAAGAAACCCGGAAATGTGAAAAGGGTCTAGTCTAGGAAATATTTGGGATAATGCAAATACACAAGTCAACAAACTATATAACACAGTTATAGTGGTTTTGGATATTTTAATCCAAAAATCTTACATATTGTGCCTTTAACTTATACGTACTTTTACAAAACTACTCAAAGACAGTTCATCACCATTGCATTGTTTCTTGTCTGTGGCTCCAAGACCCACTTACCTACTACGGCAGCATAGGGAGTTTGTTGTGCCCAGGAGTAAATCAAAAAGACATGAACTTTCTTTTATTCCACGTGCTCTTAAACTGTTTTATAAGTAATTTACAGTTTGTTTGTTCTTTGCGTGATGCCTGATGTATTCCAGGTTTTTTGTGTATCTGTTTTTACTCTACCTGGTTGTTTTATTTATTATTATTTATTTATTTAATTCATTTCAATTAGGTAAGGTTGTTTTGAGTATGTGTTCAGTTTGATACATTTCAGGGTTTTGTCCTTCAATATCCTGCCTTGTCAAACTTTAAATAAAAACTAAACTAAACTAAACTAAACTAAACTTTAAAGCTACACTGTGTAATTTTTTTAGTTTATTCTTAGCTAAAAACACTTAGTTCTTTCAAAAAAATATATGTGCTCATTAATGTATATTTACTTCTTTCAAGTAATAAAGTATTCTCGTAAGTTTATAATATGCCATTGTAAATACATACGGGTGAGGGTTCGAATGCGGGTCGCCATGTTGCCCCTCCATCTTGAAAGTACATTAGCCAAAGAGGGACATACCCGTAAATTCAAGCTTCGCCTTTGGCGTTTTAACACTCGATGGCACCGTGTCGAATGTGGACGAGGTCGAACTGGAAGCCATGTTAATCTTGGACTAAATCGGCCACCGTAGGAGTTAAAACGAAATCGGAATTGAGAGGAACAGAAACTAATATTCACTGGATGGTCATATACCTTTTCACCACTAGATGGGGGAAAATATCACACAGTGTAGCTTTAAAAAAAAGTGAGTTTACCCTGTTTAAGTAAAAAACATCGTTAAACTAGCAAAAGAGGATTCGGACACCATGTGCTTAGATTGTTAAAATAGGGCCCTATGTGTGCATACACCAACATTTTTAGAGATTTATACAAATGACATGTAAGTCTGGATGGCCTCAAACTGGACTAACTTGCCTTGAAGAAACTTTGTGCCAAATGATCCTCATAAGACTATTAGTAGAAGCGAAGGGCCTTCAGAATATGAGAATGTTTCAAAGAGTTCTCATGACAATAATATGGCAGACGTCAGGCCGCTGGGTTGCATACGTTGCGGGAATTCGTTCCGGTGTTAGTGCAGATTGCCAGAGTCGTCAGATGTATTCGGAGGCATAACTAAAGTCTGCCAGTTCTTGGACGCACCTGCTGATAATGTGGATGTCCGTCTGTAATCCCCTCAGAGTCTCTGAGGCCCACAGCTTTAACTAATTAATAAGACACCCTTAAACAGGAGGAGATGTCAGCAAACGCTCTTCTTCTGTCTGTAGTCACACCTCTCACACTGACTTGAGAGTTTGAGACGTGACTTAGGGCCTGATCGGGTTAACGCCGCCAGAGGAATGAAGGAGAGGAGTGTGATGGAGGACGGGCCGTTATCACCCACGCCTTCTTTAAAGCCAGGAGCACCTGAGACACACCTGCTATGGAGATGAATGCTGCAGTCAAAAGCACGTCTCCTCAAAGTCATCTCCAGCCGTAGATCACGCCGGCAGGCTGGCAGCTCACCTTGCGGGTAATGGATCCTGTCTGCTCACACTTTAAGACTCCAGCTTAACGGAGAAGTTCAGGCAATAATGAAAACTGTCTCCATTTACTCGTTCCAAACACGCATGACTTTCTGTCTTATACACTGGGGGAACAAAATGGGTGCAGGCTTTACTATTCTCACTCAGAAACTGCCGGTGAATTTCACACCAAGCAAAGTCGAGGCACGTTTATTTCTATAGCGCTTTTCACAACACACTGATGATAGGAAATTCATTTTGTTTTAGATGAAAAGCCAAAGTAAGGTTTTGATTGATTCATTTCTGTTGTAAAAACTGATTTCGAAATGTAAAAACTCGAAGAATTAAAAATCTCTTAAATGTCTTAGAGAGAGTGTGTGTTTTGGTCATAATTTAGACTTTAAAAAAAATCTAATTTCAGCTTTTTATCTCATAATTAGGATTTTTAATCATAATTTAGATTTTTAAGTCATAATTTTTAAAGTCATGATTTCAAGGGTTCATCTCACAATGACTTAGCATGTCATATTTATTTTTATTTTTATTAATAATGAGGACTTTTAAAATCATATTTTTTTAACATTTTATCTTATAATTATGACTTAGCATGTCATATTTATTATTTTTATCTAATAATGAGGACTTTTAAAATCATATTTTCAACATTTTATCTTATAATTATGACTTGGCATGTCGTATTTTTGACTTTTTATCTCACTATTATGACTTTTAAAATAATATTTTTGACTTTTTATCAAATAATTAAAATCATATTTTCAACATTTTATCTTATAATTATGACTTAGCATGTCGTATTTTCAAATTTATCACACTATTATGACTTTTTAAATCATATTTTTGACTTTTTATAAAGTAAAGTCGAGTCACGTTTATTTCTATAGCGCTTTTCACAACACACTGATGATAGGAAATTCATTTTGTTTTAGATGACAAGCCAAAGTAAGGTTTTGATTGATTCATTTCTGTTGTAAAAACTGATTTCGAAATGTAAAAACACGAAGAATTAAAAATCTCTTAAATGTCTTAGAGAGAGTGTGTGTTTTGGTCATAATTTAGACTTTAAAAAAAATCTAATTTCAGCTTTTTATCTCATAATTAGGATTTTTAATCATAATTTAGATTTTTAAGTCATCATTTTTAAAGTCATGATTTCAAGGGTTCATCTCACAATGACTTAGCATGTCATATTTATTATTTTTTTTATTAATAATGAGGACTTTTAAAATCATATTTTCAACATTTTATCTTATAATTATGACTTAGCATGTCATATTTATTATTTTTATCTAATAATGAGGACTTTTAAAATCATATTTTCAACATTTTATCTTATAATTATGACTTGGCATGTCGTATTTTTGACTTTTTATCTCACTATTATGACTTTTAAAATAATATTTTTGACTTTTTATCTAATAATTAAAATCATATTTTCAACATTTTATCTTATAATTATGACTTAGCATGTCGTATTTTCAACTTTATCACACTATTATGACTTTTAAAATCATATTTTTGACTTTTTATCAAGTAAAGTCGAGGCACGTTTATTTCTATAGCGCTTTTCCCAACACACTGATGATAGGAAATTCATTTTGTTTTAGATGAAAAGCCAAAGTAAGGTTTTGATTGATTCATTTCTGTTGTAAAAACTGATTTTGAAATGTAAAAACTCATGTAAAAAAACAAAAATATTGCACAAAATGGAAACAAACATTTTGAATTTTATCTCAGAATTTTTGAAGTCCTAATTTCAACTATTCATCTCACTATTATGACTTAGCATGTCATATTTTTTATCTAATAATGAGGACTTTTAAAATCCTATTTTCTACATTTTATCTTATAATTATGAATTAGCATGTCATATTTATTATTTTTATCTAATAATGAGGACTTTTAAAATCATATTTTCAACATTTTATCTTATAATTATGACTTGGCATGTCGTATTTTTGACTTTTATCTCACTTATGACTTTTAAAATCATATTTTCAACATTTTATCTTATAATTATTACATAGCATGTCATATTTATTATTTTTATCTAATAATGAGGACTTTTAAAATCATATTTTCAACATTTTATCTTATAATTTTGACCTAGCATGTCGTATTTTCAACTTTATCACACTATTATGACTTTTAAAATCATATTTTTGACTTTTTATCAAGTAAAGTCGAGGCACGTTTATTTCTATAGCGCTTTTCCCAACACATTGATGATAAGAAATTCATTTTGTTTTTTGATGAAAAGCCAAAGTAAGGTTTTGATTGATTCATTTCTGTTGTAAAAACTGATTTTGAAATGTAAAAACTCATGTAAAAAAACAAAAATATTGCACAAAATGGAAACAAACATTTTGAATTTTATCTCAGAATTTTTGAAGTCCTAATTTCAACTATTCATCTCACTATTATGACTTAGCATGTCATATTTTTTATCTAATAATGAGGACTTTTAAAATCCTATTTTCAACATTTTATCTTATAATTATGAATTAGCATGTCATATTTATTATTTTTATCTAATAATGAGGACTTTTAAAATCATATTTTCAACATTTTATCTTATAATTATGACTTGGCATGTCGTATTTTTGACTTTTATCTCACTTATGACTTTTAAAATTATATTTTCAACATTTTATCTTATAATTATTACATAGCATGTCATATTTATTATTTTTATCTAATAATGAGGACTTTTAAAATCATATTTTCAACATTTTATCTTATAATTTTGACTTAGCATGTCGTATTTTCAACTTTATCACACTATTATGACTTTTAAAATCATATTTTTGACTTTTTATCAAGTAAAATCGAGTCTTTTATTTCTATAGCGCTTTTCCCAACACACTGATGATAGGAAATTCATTTTGTTTTAGATGACAAGCCAAAGTAAGGTTTTGATTGATTCATTTCTGTTGTAAAAACTGATTTCGAAATGTAAAAACGCATGTAAAAAAACAAAAATATTGCACAACATGAAAACAAACATTTTGAATTTATCTCAGAATTTTTGAAGGCCTAATTTCAACTGTTCATCTCACGATAACTGCATGTCATATTTTTTTTATCTAACAATGAGGACTTTTAAAATGTTTGACTTTTTATCTCACTATTATGACTTTTAAAATCATATTTTTGACTTTTTATCTAATAATGAGGACTTTTAAAATCATATTTTCAACATTTTATCTTATAATGAGGACATTTAAAATCATATTTTCAACATTTTATCTTATAATTGTGACTTAGCATGTCGTATTTTCGACTTTTTATCTCACTATTATGACTTTTAAAATCATATTTTTGACTTTTTATCTAATAATGAGGACTTTTAAAATCATATTTTCAACATTTGATCTTTATAATTATGACTTAGCTTGTAGTATTTTCAACTTTATCTCACTATGACTTTTAAAATCATATTTTTGACTGTTTGTCTAATAATGAGGACATTTAACATCAAATTTTCAAAATTTTATCTCTTAATTATGACTATGATAATTGAAATTAGCAGTGTTGGATGTCTGTGGGTGTAGTCGTGTGGATGGTGTTGCTTGTGGTTCAGTCGTTTGGACGGCCGGTTGTTCTCTGAGTTTTGAGCAGCTCTTGATGTGTGTGTGTGTGTGTGTGTGTGTGTGTGTTGGATGTCTGTGGTAGTCGTGTGGATGGTGTTGCTTGTGGTTCAGTCGTTTGGACGGCCGGTTGTTCTCTGAGTTTTGAGCAGCTCTTGATGTGTGTGTGTGTGTGTGTGTGTGTGTGTGTGTTGGATGTCTGTGGGTGTAGTCGTGTGGATGGTGTTGCTTGTGGTTCAGTCGTTTGGACGGCCGGTTGTTCTCTGAGTTTTGAGCAGCTCTTGATGTGTGTGTGTGTGTGTGTGTGTGTGTGTGTGTGTGTGTGTGTGTGTGTGTTGGATGTCTGTGGGTGTAGTCGTGTGGATGGTGTTGCTTGTGGTTCAGTCGTTTGGACGGCCGGTTGTTCTCTGAGTTTTGAGCAGCTCTTGATGTGTGTGTGTGTGTGTGTGTGTGTGTTGGATGTCTGTGGGTGTAGTCGTGTGGATGGTGTTGCTCGTGGTTCAGTCGTTTGGACGGTTGGTTGTTCTCTGAGTTTTGAGCAGCTCTTGATGTGTGTGTGTGTGTGTGTGTGTGTGTGTGTGTGTGTGTGTGTGTGTGTGTGTGTGTGTGTGTGTGTGTGTGTGTGTGTGTGTGTGTGTGTGTGTGTGTGTGTGTGTTGGATGTCTGTGGGTGTAGTCGTGTGGATGGTGTTGCTTGTGGTTCAGTCGTTTGGACGGCCGGTTGTTCTCTGAGTTTTGAGCAGCTCTTGATGTGTGTGTGTGTGTGTGTGTGTGTGTTGGATGTCTGTGGGTGTAGTCGTGTGGATGGTGTTGCTCGTGTTCAGTCGTTTGGACGGTTGGTTGTTCTCTGAGTTTTGAGCAGCTCTTGATGTGTGTGTGTGTGTGTGTGTGTGTGTGTGTGTGTGTGTGTGTGTGTGTGTGTGTGTGTGTGTGTGTGTGTTGGATGTCTGTGGGTGTAGTCGTGTGGATGGTGTTGCTTGTGGTTCAGTCGTTTGGACGGCCGGTTGTTCTCTGAGTTTTGAGCAGCTCTTGGTGTGTGTGTGTGTGTGTGTGTGTGTGTGTGTGTGTGTGTGTGTGTGTGTGTGTGTGTGTGTGTGTGTGTGTGTGTGTGTGTGTGTGTGTGTGTGTGTGTGTGTTGGATGTCTGTGGGTGTAGTCGTGTGGATGGTGTTGCTCGTGGTTCAGTCGTTTGGACGGCCGGTTGTTCTCTGAGTTTTGAGCAGCTCTTGGTGTGTGTGTGTGTGTGTGTGTGTGTGTGTGTGTGTGTTGGATGTCTGTGGGTGTAGTCGTGTGGATGGTGTTGCTTGTGGTTCAGTCGTTTGGATGGCCGGTTGTTCTCTGAGTTTTGAGCAGCTCTTGATGTGTGTGTGTGTGTGTGTGTGTGTGTGTTGGATGTCTGTGGGTGTAGTCGTGTGGATGGTGTTGCTCGTGTTCAGTCGTTTGGACGGTTGGTTGTTCTCTGAGTTTTGAGCAGCTCTTGATGTGTGTGTGTGTGTGTGTGTGTGTGTGTGTGTGTGTGTGCGTGTGTGTGTTGGATGTCTGTGGGTGTAGTCGTGTGGATGGTGTTGCTTGTGGTTCAGTCGTTTGGATGGCCGGTTGTTCTCTGAGTTTTGAGCAGCTCTTGATGTGTGTGTGTGTGTGTGTGTGTGTGTGTGTGTGTGTGTGTCGGATGTCTGTGGGTGTAGTCGTGTGGATGTGTTGCTCCACACACACACACACACACACTCGTCTCAGGTTAAGTGTATTAACGCAGTGATGGGATTACTGTCACCTCAGTGTCCCGTCTCCAGCTCTCCGAGTGAATAGTCTTCGCGTGTCTCATGGCCAGATCAGGGATTTCCTGCCGGGAAGCTTCCATCAGGATTATGGGAGGAGCCCTGGAGCGGATCACATGACCTGCTCTCCTGCACATCGCTGAAGGCTTTCCTATTTCCACTTAGTTTTATTATACCTTTTTCCTATTTTCTTTCTCATTTCAGTTACATCTTTTTCCTTCTTTTCATTTCCTTTACTGTCCCATTTACCGTTTACTTCTCTGTTTTATTTCCTTCCTTTCACTTTCATTTTACCTCCCTTTTTCCTTTCCTTTTCATTTCCTTCACTTTTCCCATTTCAGTGTACTTTTTCCTTCTCTGCCTGTTTTATTTCCTTCCTTTCTCATTTTCCTTCCATGTCCTAACTTTTTCCCTTTCCACTTCCCTTTTCTTCTTTACTTTCCCATTTCATTTGACTGTTTACTTTTCTTCCTGTTTTATTTCCTCTTTCTTGTTTTCATTCTTTTTCCACTTCCATTTTTCTTGACCTTTTTTCTTTTCCTATGCATTTCCTTTAATTTTCCCATTTCTGTTTACATTTTACTTTTCTTCCTGTTTTCTTTCCTCCTTTTCTCCTTTTCTTCTCCTTTACGTTTCCTCACTTCCATTAACTTTTCTTTTCCTTTCCTTTTATTGTTTTCCTTTTCATTTCCCGTTTCAGTTTACTTTTTACTTATTTCCTTTTTCCCCCTCTTCCATTTCCTTTCCTTTTCTCATTTCTGTTTCATTTTAACTTCCCTTTTCTTCCTTTACTTTCCCACTTCATTTGACTGTTTTCTTCCAGTTTTTCATTTCTTGTTTCCTTACTTTTTCCACTTCCATTTCCTTTCTCATCTATCTTTTTTGTTTATTTTCCTATTTATTTCCTTTACTTTTCTTCCTGTTTTCTTTCCTTATTTTCTTTTCCTTTCCGTTTACCATTTATTTTCACTTCCCTTTTATTGTTTTCATTTTCCTTTCCTTTTTACTACACTTCTCTTCGTTTTCTTTTTCCACTTCTTTTTCTTTTCTCATATCTTTTTCTTCCTTTCCTTTTCATTTTACTTTTTACTTATTTTCTCTTTTTCTTGTTTCCTTAATTTTCCCTCTACCGTTTCATTTCCTTAACTTATTTGTTTCTTTTTCCCTCCCTTTATTTCCTTCTCTGCCTGTTTTATTTCCTTCCTTTCTCATTTTCCTTCCTTTTTCCACTTCCTATTCCCTTTCCTTTTTCATTTGTTTCTTTTTTACTTAACTGTTCATTTCCTTTCCTTTTCCCAAAGTTATTCCCATTACATTTTACTTCTCTGCCTGTTTTATTGTATTATCCTTTATTGTTTCCTTTCCCTTTTTGTTCCTTTCCTTTCCCATTTCAGTTTACTTGTCTGCCTCTTTATTTTCCTTCCTTTCTCATTTTCTTTTCCTTTCATTTCCTTACTTTTTCCAGCTCCACTTCCCTTTTCATTTCCTTTAAATTTCCCATTTCTGTTTACTTTTAACTTCTCTACCTGTTTTATTTCCTTATTTCCATATCCTGTTTGCTTTACTCCCTTTCTCGTTTTCTTTCCCTTTTTCAATTCTGTTCTCATTTCCATTTCCTTACTTTATTTTCCTTTCTTTTCTTCTTATTTGGCAGTATAGTGAATGATTCAGAAAATAAAGTGACACAAGGTGTTAATAAGACACGTTTTCAAACCCAGAATGGAGACGTTTTCAGCATGATGTAATTTCCTGTTGAATCCTCCTTCATGTTAAAGGGTTAGTTCACCCAAAAATGAAAATTCTGTCATTAATTCCTCACCCTCATGTCGTTCGACACCCGTCAGACCTCCGTTCATCTTCAGACACAAATGAAGATATTTTAGTGTAAATCTGATGCTCTGAAAGGCCTCCATTGGCTCAATGCACGGTTCACTCTCAAGACCCTTAAAAGGCACTAAAGACGTCGTTACAAAGTCCATCTCACTACAGTGGCTCTACAATAACTTTATGAATCGGCAACAATAGTTTTTGTGCGAAAAAAAACCCCTAAATAACGACTTATATAGTGATGACGATTTCAAAACACGGCATCATGAAGCTTCGAAGCGTTATGAATCAGTGAGTCGAATCATGATTCGGATCGCGTGTCAAACTGCTGAAATTTGGCGATTCAAACTGCTGAATCGACTCACTGATTCATAACGCTTCGAAGCTTCATGATGCCGTGTTTTGAAATCGTCATCACTATATAAGTCGTTATTTAGGGTTTTTTTGCGCATAAACACTATTCTCGCCGATTCATAAAGTTATTGTAGAGCCACTGTAGTGAGATGGACTTTGTAACGACGTCTTTAGTAGCTTTTAAGGGTCTTGAGAGTGTAAAGTGCATTGAGCCAATGGAGGCCTTTCAGAGCCATCAGATTTACACTAAAATATCTTCATTTGTGTTCCGAAGATGAACGGAGGTCTGACGGGTGTCGAACGACATGAGGGTGAGGAATTAATGACAGAATTTTCATTTTTGGGTGAACTAACCCTTTAAAGCTTCTGTCCATCCTCAGAGCCGCTGGTCTGGCTCATGTCTCCTCCGTCTCTCTGCGGTCCTGCATGATTTGGGATTTGTCTTCTCTCCCGTCAGCGCTGGAGTTTGCGGGTCTGGATAGCGTTGGGTTTGCAGCTCATCAGAGTGAATGATGAAGTGTGAAGCGGCTGTGAGGCGGCGGGGGGGCAGGTGCTGATCTCTCGCTCCTCTTCACCAAATCAATGGCGGCCTGGACTGCACGGCCTGCTGGGATTGAGCCACGAGGGCTTCATGAGGCTGTTTGAAGTTTTAGAAACTTCACTCATTTTGATCTGTATTTACCTTTACATTTCAGATTTGAGTGTTGCTTATGTTGCATCAATAATGCAATCCCTAAAAAAATCAATACGGACTGTGTAAATAATTCAGTTTGAACTAAACCAGAAAACTACCATGGAAGTCTGAAGATTCATCATATTTATATTTTCTTATTATTATCTATATTATAAATTATATTGTCAACAAAATTAACATGAATTTATCTCTATCTATCTGTCTAATTTTATCTTATTAACTTATTTATTTCATTAATGGTTTTAGTTTATAACTATTAACTTTATTTTGTTAACTTTTATCTTATTTTATTAGCGCCATTTTGTTAACTTTTTATTTTATTTATTTCATTAAATTAATTTCATTAACTGACTTATACATATATAACTATTTTATTAACTTTTATTTTATTCATTTTATTTTGGTAACTTTTTATTTTATTCCATTTATTTTACTGAGTTATTTAATTTACTATTTTATTTTATTAACTTTTATTTAATTTACTTTATTTTGGTAACTTTATCTTATTTTATTTCATTAGCTATTTTATTTTATCAACTTTATTTTACTGAATATTATATTTTATTAACTTAATTTTACTGAATAATATATTTTATTAACTTTATTTTCTTAACTTTATTTTGGTAACTTTTTCATTTTATTTATTTAAATGTTATTACATTTATTTTGTTAACATTTTATTAACTTTATTTTACTGAATTTTATATTTTATTAACTTTATTTTACTGAATATTATATTTTATTAACTTCATTTTACTGAATATTATATTTTATTAACTTTATTTTACTGAATATTATATTTTAATAACTTTTTTTACTGAATATTATATTTTATTAACTTCATTTTACTGAATATTATATTTTATTAACTTCATTTTACTGAATATTATATTTTATTAACTTTATTTTACTGAATATTATATTTTATTAACTTTATTTTACTAAATATTATATTTTATTAACTTTATTTTACTGAATTTTATATTTTATTAACTTTATTTTACTGATTATATTTTATTAACTTCATTTTACTGAATATTATATTTTATTAACTTCATTTTACTGAATATTATATTTTATCAACTTTATTTTACTGAATATTATATTTTATTAACTTTATTTTATTAACTTTATTTTGGTAACTTTTTCATATTATTTATTGTAATTTATTACATTAATTTTGGTAACTTTTTATTTTATTAACTTTATTTTACTGATTTTTTTGTTAACATTATTTTACTAATTTTATTAGCTATTTTATTTTATTAACTTTTATTTTGTTAACGTTTTATTTTAATTATTTAATTTTAGTAACTTTATTTCATTAACTTTTTAATTTTTATCAACTTTATTTTTCTGACTTTTATTTTATTTATTTTATTTTGGTAAATTTGTCTTATTTTGTTTTATTAACATTATTGTAGGGACTTATTTTATTCATTTAATTTTTTTAATTAAGTATTATATTTTATTGACTTTATTTGTCTAATTTTTTAACTATTTTATTTTTAGGTTTAAAGCTACACTGTGTGATATTTTCCCCCATCTAGTGGTGAAAAGGTTTATGACCATCCAGTGAATATTAGTTTCTGTTCCTCTCAATTCCGATTTCGTTTTTACTCCTACGGTGGCCGATTTAGTCCAAGATTAACATGAATTCCAGTTCGACCTCGTCCACATTCGACACGGTGCCATCGAGTGTTAAAACGCCAAAGCTTGAATTTACGGGTATGTCCCTCTTTGGCTAATGTACTTTCAAGATGGAGGGGCAACATGGCGACCGCATTCGAACCCTCACCCGTATGTATTTACAATGGCATATTATAAACTTACGAGAATACTTTATTACTTGAAAGAAGTAAATATACATTAATGAGCACATATATTTTTCAAAGTGTTTTTAGCTAAGAATAAACTAAAAAAGTTACACAGTGTAGCTTTAAATATTCCTGACTGGACATTCTTGGATATGAGTCGGCTCTTTGTCTCTGGCTGTGTGTGTGTGTGTGTGTGTGTGTGTGTGTGTGTGTGTGTGTGTGTGTGTGTGTGTGTGTGTGTGTGTGTGTGTTGTCCTGTAACCTGCTGTGGTGTTAATGAGAGTCTCGGCTGCTGGTGATGGTAAATCTCTGTTGACCCGTGTGGTTTAACACCCGCTTCCCAAATGATCTGCCTTCAGGACTCAGATTTACATCGGACATAAAATGGCGGCACAACACAGGCCAACATGCTGTCACACACACACACACACACACACACACACACACACACACACACACACACACACACACACACTGATACAGATCATGATGAAGGCATGTCCTAATCTGTCCATGCATACTTTCAAATTACAGAGTAAAATGGAGTTCGAGTTTGATTCCTGGACGCAAGGCCTTTGAGTGCTTGTCCTCGCTCAGTTTATTTTGCTGTGGTTAACAAACGCAGGAACGCACATCAAACTCCGCCGGTATAAATCTGACGACTGTAGGCGTGCAGTAAAGCTGCATTTACAAGCCCTCTTAGAACCGAAGAGCCATAAATGAACATAATCATGGCACTTTAAAGCATTGCTGGTGTAGCGCTGGACTGGATTAGCACATACACCTACAAAAGTCCTTCATTAATCATCTGTAAATAGGAAAAGTTTGCCAATTTGAATGGATATATTGGAAGTGATAATAATTATACATGTGTTATATGTTAGCAACATGCTAATTAATGCTATCAACATGCTAATTAATGCTATCAACATGCTAATTAATGCTATCAACATGCTAATTAATGCTATCAACGTGTCAAAACAAACACCAGCAATGTGTTAAAACATGTTGTTAACATGTTAGCAATATGCTAATTAATGTTAAGAATTTGCATGTGCTAATTCATGCTAGCAATGTATTAATATCTATCTATCTATCTATCTATCTATCTATCTATCTATCTATCTATCTATCTATCTGTCTGTCTGTCTGTCTGTCTGTCTGTCTGTCTATCCATCCATCCATCCATCCATCCATCCATCCATCCATCCATCCATCCATCCATCCATCCATCCATCCATCCATCCATCCATCCATCCATCCATCCATCCATCCATCCATCCATTCATCCAAGCAATGTGTTAATATCCATCCATCCATCCATCCATCCAAGCAATGTGTTAATATCCATCCATCCATCCATCCAAGCAATGTGTTAATATCCATCCATCCATCCATCCATCCATCCATCCATCCATCCATTCATCCAAGCAATGTGTTAATATCCATCCATCCATCCATCCATCCATCCAAGCAATGTGTTAATATCCATCCATCCATCCATCCATCCAAGCAATGTGTTAATATCCATCCATCCATCCATCCATCCATCCATCCATCCATCCATCCATTCAAGCAATGTGTTAATATCCATCCATCCATCCATCCAAGCAATGTGTTAATATCCATCCATCCATCCATCCATCCAAGCAATGTGTTAATATCCATCCATCCATCCATCCAAGCAATGTGTTAATATCCATCCATCCATCCATCCATCCATCCAAGCAATGTGTTAATATCCATCCATCCATCCATCCATTCAAGCAATGTGTTAATATCCATCCATCCATCCATCCATCCATCCAAGCAATGTGTTAATATCCATCCATCCATCCATCCATCCATCCAAGCAATGTGTTAATATCCATCCATCCATCCATCCATCCAAGCAATGTGTTAATATCCATCCATCCATCCATCCAAGCAATGTGTTAATATCCATCCATCCATCCATCCATCCATCCAAGCAATGTGTTAATATCCATCCATCCATCCATCCATCCAAGCAATGTGTTAATATCCATCCATCCATCCAAGCAATGTGTTAATATCCATCCATCCATCCATTCAAGCAATGTGTTAATATCCATCCATCCATCCATCCAAGCAATGTGTTAATATCCATCCATCCATCCATTCAAGCAATGTGTTAATATCCATCCATCCATCCATCCATTCAAGCAATGTGTTAATATCCATCCATCCATCCATCCATTCAAGCAATGTGTTAATATCCATCCATCCATCCATCCATCCATCCATCCAAGCAATGTGTTAATATCCATCCATCCATCCATCCATCCATCCATCCAAGCAATGTGTTAATATCCATCCATCCATCCATCCATTCAAGCAATGTGTTAATATCCATCCATCCATCCATCCATTCAAGCAATGTGTTAATATCCATCCATCCATCCATCCATCCATTCAAGCAATGTGTTAATATCCATCCATCCATCCATCCATCCATCCAAGCAATGTGTTAATATCCATCCATCCATCCATCCATCCAAGCAATGTGTTAATATCCATCCATCCATCCATCCAAGCAATGTGTTAATATCCATCCATCCATCCATCCATCCATCCATCCATCCATCCAAGCAATGTGTTAATATCCATCCATCCATCCATCCAAGCAATGTGTTAATATCCATCCATCCATCCATCCATCCATCCAAGCAATGTGTTAATATCCATCCATCCATCCATTCAAGCAATGTGTTAATATCCATCCATCCATCCATCCATTCAAGCAATGTGTTACTATCCATCCATCCATCCATTCAAGCAATGTGTTAATATCCATCCATCCACCCATCCATTCAAGCAATGTGTTACTATCCATCCATCCATCCATTCAAGCAATGTGTTAATATCCATCCATCCACCCATCCATCCAAGCAATGTGTTAATATCCATCCATCCATCCATCCATTCAAGCAATGTGTTACTATCCATCCATCCATCCATTCAAGCAATGTGTTAATATCCATCCATCCACCCATCCATCCAAGCAATGTGTTAATATCCATCCATGCTAATTAATGCTATCAACATGCTAATTAATGTTAGCAACATGCTAATTAATGCTATCAACGTGTCAAAACAAACACCAGCAATGTGTTAAAACATGTTGTTAACATGTTAGCAATATGCTAATTAATGTTAAGAATTTGCATGTGCTAATTCATGCTAGCAATGTATTAATATCTATCTATCTATCTATCCATCCATCCATCCATCCATCCATCCATCCATCCATCCATCCAAGCAATGTGTTAATATCCATCCATCCATCCATCCATTCATCCAAGCAATGTGTTAATATCCATCCATCCATCCAAGCAATGTGTTAATATCCATCCATCCATCCATCCAAGCAATGTGTTAATATCCATCCATCCATCCATCCATCCATCCATCCAAGCAATGTGTTAATATCCATCCATCCATCCATCCATCCAAGCAATGTGTTAATATCCATCCATCCATCCATCCATCCATTCAAGCAATGTGTTAATATCCATCCATCCATCCATCCAAGCAATGTGTTAATATCCATCCATCCATCCATCCATCCATCCATCCATCCATCCAAGCAATGTGTTAATATCCATCCATCCATCCATCCATCCAAGCAATGTGTTAATATCCATCCATCCATCCATCCATCCAAGCAATGTGTTAATATGCATCCATCCATCCATCCATCCATTCAAGCAATGTGTTAATATCCATCCATCCATCCATCCATCCATCCATCCAAGCAATGTGTTAATATCCATCCATCCATCCATCCATTCAAGCAATGTGTTAATATCCATCCATCCATCCATCCATCCATCCATCCATCCATCCATCCAAGCAATGTGTTAATATCCATCCATCCATCCATCCATCCATCCAAGCAATGTGTTAATATCCATCCATCCATCCATCCATCCAAGCAATGTGTTAATATGCATCCATCCATCCATCCATTCAAGCAATGTGTTAATATCCATCCATCCATCCATCCATCCATCCATCCATCCAAGCAATGTGTTAATATCCATCCATCCATCCATCCATCCATCCAAGCAATGTGTTAATATCCATCCATCCATCCATCCATCCATCCATCCAAGCAATGTGTTAATATCCATCCATCCATCCATCCAAGCAATGTGTTAATATCCATCCATCCATCCAAGCAATGTGTTAATATCCATCCATCCATCCATTCAAGCAATGTGTTAATATCCATCCATCCATCCATCCATCCATTCAAGCAATGTGTTAATATCCATCCATCCATCCATCCAAGCAATGTGTTAATATCCATCCATCCATCCATCCATCCAAGCAATGTGTTAATATCCATCCATCCATCCATCCATCCATCCATCCATCCATCCATTCAAGCAATGTGTTAATATCCATCCATCCATCCATCCATCCATCCATCCATTCAAGCAATGTGTTACTATCCATCCATCCATCCATCCATCCATTCAAGCAATGTGTTACTATCCATCCATCCATCCATTCAAGCAATGTGTTAATATCCATCCATCCACCCATCCATTCAAGCAATGTGTTACTATCCATCCATCCATCCATTCAAGCAATGTGTTAATATCCATCCATCCATCCATCCATTCAAGCAATGTGTTACTATCCATCCATCCATCCATTCAAGCAATGTGTTAATATCCATCCATCCATCCATCCATTCAAGCAATGTGTTAATATCCATCCATCCATCCATCCATTCAAGCAATGTGTTAATATCCATCCATCCATCCATCCATCCATCCATTCATCCATTCAAGCAATGTGTTACTATCCATCCATCCATTCAAGCAATGTGTTAATATCCATCCATCCACCCATCCATTCAAGCAATGTGTTACTATCCATCCATCCATCCATTCAAGCAATGTGTTACTATCCATCCATCCATCCATCCATTCAAGCAATGTGTTAATATCATCCATCCACCCATCCATCCAAGCAATGTGTTAATATCCATCCATCCATCCATCCATCCATCCATCCAAGCAATGTGTTAATATCCATCCATCCATCCATCCATCCAAGCAATGTGTTAATATCCATCCATCCAAGCAATGTGTTAATATCCATCCATCCAAGCAATGTGTTAATATCCATCCATCCATCCAAGCAATGTGTTAATATCCATCCATCCATCCATCCATCCAAGCAATGTGTTACTATCCATCCATCCATCCATCCATCGCAATGTGTTAATATCCATCCATCCATCCATCCATCCAAGCAATGTGTTACTATCCATCCATCCATACAAGCAATGTGTTAATATCCATCCATCCATCCATCCATCCAAGCAATGTGTTAATATCCATCCATCCATCCATCCATCCAAGCAATGTGTTAATATCCATCCATCCATCCATCCATCGCAATGTGTTAATATCCATCCATCCACCCATCCATCCAAGCAATGTGTTACTATCCATCCATCCATCCATCCATTCAAGCAATGTGTTACTATCCATCCATCCATCCATCCATTCAAGCAATGTGTTAATATCATCCATCCACCCATCCATCCAAGCAATGTGTTAATATCCATCCATCCATCCATCCATCCATCCAAGCAATGTGTTAATATCCATCCATCCATCCATCCATCCAAGCAATGTGTTAATATCCATCCATCCAAGCAATGTGTTAATATCCATCCATCCAAGCAATGTGTTAATATCCATCCATCCATCCAAGCAATGTGTTAATATCCATCCATCCATCCATCCATCCAAGCAATGTGTTACTATCCATCCATCCATCCATCCATCGCAATGTGTTAATATCCATCCATCCATCCATCCATCCAAGCAATGTGTTACTATCCATCCATCCATACAAGCAATGTGTTAATATCCATCCATCCATCCATCCATCCAAGCAATGTGTTAATATCCATCCATCCATCCATCCATCCAAGCAATGTGTTAATATCCATCCATCCATCCATCCATCGCAATGTGTTAATATCCATCCATCCATCCATCCATCCAAGCAATGTGTTACTATCCATCCATCCATACAAGCAATGTGTTAATATCCATCCATCCATCCATCCATCCAAGCAATGTGTTAATATCCATCCATCCATACAAGCAATGTGTTAATATCCATCCATCCATCCATCGCAATATGTTAAATTGTGTAAAAACCAAAGTGTTTATAACTTCTAACTCTCTGGTCAGGATTTCTCAAACCAACTTCAAAGTTTGTCTTGATAAACGTTTGTCTCTAGTTTATCTCTAGTTTATCTAGTTTGATCTGATGTATTGTAATGTTTGTGAGTGGGCCGTGTGTTGCTGACTCTCCTGAGAGACACTACAGGATCAGATGAAGCTCTGAGCTGGACAGGCTGGTCTCAGGCAGTGTGAAAGATTGATGGGTTACAGGAGCGTCAGGTGTAAATCCAGCAGGACGCTGGTGTCACGAGAGCCTGTGCACTCTCTAAATACACTCTACAACATGCTGGGTTAAAAACAACCCAAGTTGGGTTGAAAATGGACTAACCCAGCGATTGGGTTGTTTTAAGCAAACATTTAACACAACCGCTGGGTTAAAACGACCCATTCACTGGGCTAAAACAACCCAATTGCTGGGTTAGTCCATTTTCAACCCAACTTGGGTTGTTTTTAACCCAGCATTTTTTAGAGTGTACACACAACATTCCTATGTTTATGCAGAAAGGCCATTTCAATTCTCCAAAGAATTGTAAAGTCACCATGAAATCAAAATTATCTTATGGAATACTGCAGTATTTACACTCTAAAAAAATACTGGGTTAAAAACAACCCAAGTTGGGTTGAAAATGGACTAACCCAGCAATTGGGTTGTTTTAACTCAGTGAATGGGTTGTTTTAACCCAGTGATTGGGTTGTTTCAAGCAAACATTTAACCCAACTGCTGGGTTAACACAACAATAGAGTGTATTATAGATGATTTATCCGTGCCCATGATGAGGGGGCGGGGCCACCTGTCACTCACATGAGATCCACCAATAGC
>NC_137113.1:3563534-3596034 GCF_949357685.1 Gobio gobio | reverse complement strand
TTAAAAATCACAAGCAGGTTATAACTAATGTGTTTTATGTCATAGATCAAAACGTGAAAATATTTAGAGGCTTTGTTTACCACAGACCTTATTTCCGGCGATTTAGCAAAAACACATTCAAAAAACCCATAGACTTTAGGGCGAGGGAACCAGAAGGGCTATTCGGATGGGATTAGTTTAACATGCTGAGGTGGGGGTAAAGTAATTATTTCCAGAGGTTCTCTGTGATTTTTAGTCCCGTCCGAATGTGCCATCTCGGTAATCATTATGGACAATGTCAGTAAAGATTACGGAGACTTTTACCTTCTGTAAAAAGGTCCGGAAAAATGACCTCAGGTAATACTAATCGAATAGACCCGCTGTAAAAATGTACGGTAAAATTCCATCATTTCCTGTTTAAAAGTAGTTTTTGCCGCGTTTTGCAAGCATGGAGCCGCTTCAAACAGCCCTCATTTGCATTGTAGGTAGTGGGACAACTCTGTGGTAAACTTTCCGCATACCATTTAAACCAAAAAGAAGATCGAAAGCACTTATTAGAGGCACAACCCTTCTTTTAGCATTACATACACTCACCTAAAGGATTATTAGGAACACCTGTTCAATTTCTCATTAATGCAATTATCTAATCAACCAATCACATGGCAGTTGCTTCAATGCATTTAGGGGTGTGGTCCTGGTCAAGCCAATCTCCTGAACTCCACACTGAATGTCAGAATGGGAAAGAAAGGAGATTTAAGCAATTTTGAGCGTGGCATGGTTGTTGGTGCCAGACGGGCCGGTCTGAGTATTTCACAATCTGCTCAGTTACTGGGATTTTCACGCACAACCATTTCTAGGGTTTACAAAGAATGGTGTGAAAAGGGAAAAACATCCAGAATGCGGCAGTCCTGTGGGCGAAAATGCCTTGTTGATGCTGGAGGTCAGAGGAGAATGGGCCGACTGATTCAAGCTGATAGAAGAGCAACCTTGAGGCGGATGGGCTACAACAGCAGAAGACCCCACCGGGTACCACTCATCTCCACTACAAATAGGAAAAAGAGGCTACAATTTGCACAAGCTCACCAAAATTGGACAGTTGAAGACTGGAAAAATGTTGCCTGGTCTGATGAGTCTGGATTTCTGTTGAGACATTCAGATGGTAGAGTAAGAATTTGGCGTAAACAGAATGAGAACATGGATCCATCATGCCTTGTTACCACTGTGCAGGCTGGTGGTGGTGGTGTAATGGTGTGGGGGATGTTTTCTTGGCACACTTTAGGCCCCTTAGTGCCAATTGGGCATGGTTTAAATGCCACGGCCTACCTGAGCATTGTTTCTGACCATGTCCATCCCTTTATGAGCACCATGTCTCCATCCTCTGATGGCTACTTCCAGCAGGATAATGCACCGTCACAAAGCTCCAATCATTTCAAATTGGTTTCTTGAACATGACAATGAGTTCACTGGACTAAAATGGCCGCCACAGTCACCAGATCTCAACCCAATAGAGCATCTTTGGGATGTGGTGGAACGGGAGCTTCGTGCCCTGGATGTGCATCCCACAAATCTCCATCAACTGCAAGATGCTCTCCTATCAATATGGGCCAACATTTCTAAAGAATGCTTTCAGCACCTTGTTGAATCAATGCCACGTAGAATTAAGGCAGTTCTGAAGGCGAAAGGGGGTCCAACACAGTATTAGTGTGTGTTCCTAATAATCCTTTAGGTGAGTGTATATATTAATGTAAATATTTTTTTAATATTCATATAATATAAAAATGTTATTTAAGATTTTTTTTATATTCCGAGATTAAACACAGCGTTTCCTCCCTGCTCCAGTTTCGCGGTTTTCTTGTTGGCGTGTTTGCTCACGTGATAACAGGAAGCAACGTCATACGACAAGTGGTGCGTAAAGCGAGTTACCCCTCCCACTTCTGCTAGTTTTACTGAGATGTCTTATCCCGTGCGAATTGGCCATTAACATTACAGACGTCCTGAGGTAAAATTACTTTACCCCCACCTCCCCATGTTAAACTAATCCTGTCCGAACAGGGCTATAGACAGTAAAAGATTGCCTACGAGCTTCTCCTCGGGTCTATACGGTAATTTAGTTATGACACAATCGTTAGCCTATATTTGACAAAAACAGCTTCAACGGGGCGATAGTGTAAGATACAAGGTAATGGAGCCTTTTATACATTGTCGTGTTTGTTTTTTAAATAAACAATGGACGAATGGAGTCTTTAAACGCCTCTGTCAAAGTAAAGCCAAAATGAATGGGAGTCAATGGGATGCTAACAGCAGGTGATGGCTTGGTTAGCAATGGCCGCCTATGGAAGGTACGCTTTCCGGGGACTGGATTACCCCCTTGGAGGGAACCGGAAGTGCTAATGCTAACTAACTTCCGCGTTTTGGCCTACAAAGTGACGTGATAACTTCGGCACTCTATAGTCGTCGCCTGGGTTGTGGACGTGTGTGTGGGGCGGAGCTATCAAAATAGAAATATGAAAATCGGTTACCAGAAATAGCTTACCCCACCTTTAATATGTTTGTTAGGGTGGAACTTCGTCATTTTTTCAGTTGTGTTTCTTGCTTCTGAGAGTTGCCACTCGTACGTTTTGTTGTACCTTATACAATGGATCTAAAATTTGAACCTAATAGATTATTTGACTTAATATTTGTATGGTTTGTATGATTGAGCGCATGCGTAAGTTGGCTTTGACTGATCGTGACCCAATCAGCCTGTCAGAAAGTGACACGTTAATCACAGTGTTCGGCCCCGGTTGTGTGTGTGTGATGTGTGTGTGACAGCTGTGGCGGTGCAGTAATAGCTCGTCTTTGTTCTGTGGCTGTACAGTGTGTGTGTGTGTGTGTGTGTCTGGAGCCTCACCTGTCCTGAGCCTGACAGCTCCAGTATTATCAGAGCCATTAAGAGCTTCTGAGTCCGTTCCTGCAGGTTCTGCGAGCTGAAGGTTTAATTACACGCTGCGCTCAGGACAATCATCACAGACGGAGAGAGAGAGATCAGAGACTCACGGAGACTCACACACACTCCGGTCCACTGAATCAGTCACTGCTTAAACATTCCCAGAATGCACCGTCAAGCCGACCGAGCACGGGCTGATCAGTGTCACTGTGGGACCAGAACATGATCAATTCATACCAAACAAACTACTCAATACTCAATTAACTAAAACTGGGATACGAAATAAGTTTATAGAGATTTATAAAACAACTAAATTGACTTGAACATTACAAAATTGCAAAAATTATGACTTAAATTAAAAAGAAAGTATACATTTGAAAATCTGATTGAAATATTAATAAAAACTATTATAGTATATCAATGAGATGTGTGAGAGAGAGAGAGAGTGTGTGTGTGTGTGAGAGAGAGAGAGAGAGAGAGAGTGTGTGTGTGTGTGTGTGTGTGTGTGTGTGTGTGAGAGAGTGTGTGTGTGTGTGTGTGTGTGTGTGTGTGTGTGTGAGAGAGAGAGAGAGTGTGTGTGTGTGTGTGTGTGAGAGACAGTGTGTGTCTGTGTGTGTGTGTGTGTGTGTGTGTGAGAGAGAGACATTGTGTGTGTCAGTGTGTGAGAGAGAGTGAATGTGTGTGTGTGTGTGTGTGTGTGTGTGTGTGTGTGTGTGTGTGTGAGAGAGAGTGTGTGTGAGAGAGAGTGTGTGTGAGAGAGGGTGTGTGTGAGTGTGTGTGTGAGTGTGTGTGAGAGTGTGTGTGTTTATACTCTTGCATCTGTGTGTGCATGTGTGTGTGTGTGTTTATACTCTTGCATCTGTGTGTGCATGTGTGTGTGTGTTTATACTCTTGCATCTGTGTGTGTGTGTGTGTGTGTGTGTGTGTGTGTGTGTGTGTGTGTTTGAGTGAGTGTGTGAGAGAGTGTGTGTGTGTGTGTGTGTGTGTGTGTGTGTGTGTGTGTGTGTGTGTGTGTGTGTGTGTGTGTGTGTGTGTGTGTTTGAGTGAGTGTGTGAGAGAGTGTGTGTGTGTGTGTGTGTGTGTGTGTGTTTATACTCTTGCATCTGTGTGTGTGTGTGTGTGTGTGTGTGTGTGTGTGTTTATACTCTTGTGTGTGTGTGTGTGTGTGTGTGGGCATGTTTTTGTGAAATATCAGGACACAAATGTGTATAATGACATGGGTATGACACAGGTATTACAAAAAGAGGGTGAAATATGAGGACGTTCCCCATGTCCTCACTTTTCAAAATGCTTATAAATCACACAGAACAAGTTTTTTTTTCACAGAAAGTGAACTGCACAGTCTCCTGTGAGGGTTAGGTTTAGGGGCAGGGGCAGTGTGTGTGTGTGTGTGTGTGTGTGTGTGTGTGTGTGTGTGTGTGTGTGTGTGTGTGTGTGTGTGTGTGTGTGTGTGTGTGTGTGTGTGTGTGTGTGTGTGTGTGTGTGTGTGTGTGATGGGTAGGTTTAGGGGCAGGGTCAGTGTAAGGGGATAGAAAATACGGTTTGTACGGTATAAAAACCATTACGCCTATGGAATGTCCTCACATTTCACAAAAACAAACGTGTGTGTGTGTGTGTGTGTGTGTGTGTGTGTGTGTGTGTGTGTGTGTGTGTGTGTGTGTGTGTGTGTGTGTGTGTGTGTGTGTGTGTGTGTGTGTGTGTGTGTGTGAGTGAGTGTGTTTATTCTCCTGCATCTGTGTGAGAAACGGATGTAAGCTGATCTAAGAGTGTAATGAGACTCTGCTCGTTAATCCGGGGCCGTTCACGTCAAGACACGCCACACACACCTTCACATCCGCAGCCGTAACTCACACCAAACACGGCCCGGCGTCCCTCAGACTGAACCAGAGCAGAACCGCTGACCGCTACTGACCATCTCACGCTTTAGACACCGCATCGACCAGGGGCCAATCAGAATTCAGTATGCAAATTCAGTAGTCATACAATGTCATCACGGTTGGATACATTTTGTGTAACTCAAAGGGAGTTCAAACGTTCATATTACATTTCCCAAACTATACAGTAAAAGCGTTCAGTTAGTTTGAGCTGAACACATTTCAGGAGTTTGATCCTCAGTGTGAGAGGGTTAGAGCGAATCTCTCTGATGATGTATGTTGTGTCTGTGATTCTGTTCTTCTTTCTTCGCCACTCGTTTATCACGACGATCACACTTTTCTCCACTGGACGTCTCTTATTCCTCAAGAAGATTCATTCAGAGCACGTGTGGACGAGGCCGTGAGAGAGAGAGAGAGAGAGAGAGAGAGTGTGTGTGTGTGTGTGTGTGTGTGTGTGTGTGTGTGTGTGTGTGTGTGTGTGTGTGTGTGATGGGTAGGTTTAGGGGCAGTGTGTGTGTGTGTGTGTGTGTGTGTGTGTGTGTGTGTGTGTGTGTGTGTGTGTGTGTGTGTGTGTGTGTGTGTGTGTGTGTGTGTGTGTGTGTGTGTGTGTGTGTGTGTGTGTGTGTGTGTGTGTGTGTGTGTGTGTGTGTGTGTGTGTGTGTGTGGAGGAGACTGGAAGTGCTGAGCCAGCGGCTGCGTCTCTCCTCTGAACACATGATGGATGAACTCCATCAGAGAGAGAGAGAGAGAGAGAGAGAGAGAGAGAGAGAGAGAGAGAGAGAGAGAGAGAGAGAGAGAGAGAGAGAGAGAGAGAGAGAGAGAGAGAGAGAGAGAGAGAGAGATGGATGTGCTGTGATTCTGCCTGTTGTTTGTCACCTCAGTGTTTAATGAACGAGTGTGTACTGGAAGATTTATGAGGAAGAACTGTTGATGTTTTCTTCCAGGAACCAACATCACAATATTCCTCATTATAATAATATAAAGGGGCGTGGCCTGGTTGATTTAGTTGAAACTGACGGTTATGGTAAGGGGCGGAACATTTCCTTGACCAATCACAACACACTGCTCCAGCCGACCAATCAGAGCACAGTGTGCCTTAAAGAAGGCGGGGCTTTAGAGAGACAGGAACTGAACAGAGTGTTACTGACAGACTGGGAAGAGAGGAGCCGCAACAATAAGTCTATTCGTGAAATTTCCTCGTAAAAAACAAAGTGGAAGCATTTGGGAACAACAGCAACTCAGCCACGTAAAATCACAGAGTGGGGTCAGCGCATGCTGAGGGTCAAGAGCTCCAGACCTCCAAACTTCCTGTGGCCTTTAGATGAGCTCAAGATCAGTGTGTAGAGCTTCATGGGATGGGTTTCTATGGCCGAGCTGCTCATCCAAGCCTTACATCACAAAGCGTGGGATGCAGTGGGGTAAAGTGCGCCGCCACTGGACTCTAGAGCAGTGAGATGTGTTCTCTGGAGCAGGGGTTTTGGGGTCCAGGGACCCCCAGTCTAGAGAAAAACCATAACAAATTTAAATAAATAAGATTAAAATAAATAAATAAGCGATTAAATGTTAAATTGACATATAAAACATGCACAAAAATAAATAATAAAATAAGTAAATAAATACATTTGTTGAATTTATTACTTATACATTTAATTAATTAATGTATTAATTTTATTTATACATTTGCTTATAAGTGTTGAGAAAAGTACGCATAAAATTAAAGTAAATACATTTAAATAAATTAAATAAACGATTGAATGGTAAATTAACATATAATAAAAATGAAAAAAATAAATAAATAAATTAGATTAAAATAAATATATGTGAGTAAAACTGTGAATATAATAATAATAATTATAATAAAAATAATAAATAAACGAATTAGCTTAAATAAACCTACAAAAGTTTAGAGAAAAAACATATATATTAAATTAAGTACAAATAAATAAATTCAATAAAAAAACAAGAGATTAAATGTTAAAATAACATATAGTAAAATGTAAAAAAATAAATTCGATTAAAATAAATGAACATAAAAGTGTTAATCTATTAAATTAACAATTCATATAAATGAATCAAAATTGGATTTAAATATACAAATAAATTACTCAATTAACAGTACATTCTTATAGTGAGTAGAAAAGATAAACTAACTTAATAGAAACCAATGTTAGATATATAATATTAATGTTTAATTGGGTGTTTATAAAAGACAGATGTCAAGATGGGGGTCCCTCATACGCAAATGCTCATATCTGGGGGTCCGTGGCATCTAAAAGTTTGAAAAGCCCTGCTCCGGAGTGACCAATCATGCTTCTCTGTCCAATCCCATGGACGAGTCTGGGTTTGGCGGTTGCAAACGGGACTTGCCTGACTGCATTGTGCCAAGTGTAAAGTTTGGTGGAGGGGGGATTATGGGGTGGGGGTTGTTTTTCCCCCTTAGTTCCAGTGAAAGGAACTCCTAATGCTTCACCAAGACATTTTGGACAATTTCATGCTCCCAACTTTGTGGGAACAGTTTGGGGACGGCCCCTTCCTGTCCCAGCATGCACCAGTGCACAAAGTGTCAGCCCATAAAGACATGGATGAGCGAGTTTGGTGTGGAGGAACTGACCTCAACCCGATAGAACAGCTTTGGGATGAATTAGAGCAGAGACTGAGAGCCAGGCCTTCTCATCCAAGGTCAAAAATCCCCATAAACACACTCCTAAACCTTCCCAGAAGAGCTGCAAAGGGTGGGCCGACTCCATATTAAACCCTACGGATTAAGAATGGGATGGCATTAAAGCTGATGTAAAGGCAGTATAGTGTATGTCTTCATAGGTCTTCACTGAGAGTGCAGTGGTTGTGTTTGTGCTGCTGACCGCTGTGATCTCTCTGATGGCTCTGGAACAGCTGCTCGATTAAACTGTAACTCAACATCACTGACGGCTCTCGCTTACACAACCAATTATCCCTGATTTATGAGCCTGATGGACAATCGGAGCGTTCTCCGTGCGCACGGATACGTTTACGCCGCTGTTTTTAGCTCTCGTGTAGGAATTGAACAGGTTGTGGGGTCAGATCCCAGGCTGGGGTGCGTGACCCCTGACCTCATGGAGGGGTTACAGTAGCTCTGCTGAGCGTTTCTCTCTGGACTAAAGGTCATGTGGTCCTTGAGCCTGTCCAGATAATTCATGGGCTGAAATGACCTTTGGTGTGATTTTACAAAGTGCGGCCTTGCTGTAGACAGCTGTCTTCTAAGGGACTCATTCCTATAGAGTTCGCCGTCAGCATCAGGGTTATTATCACTACGGTATATTTATTCACATTTTGAATTCGCTTTTTCATTTGAATTTTAGTTTGGTTTTTAGTCATTTTGCTGTGCGATTAGTTTTTTTTATGTGTGTGTGTGTGTGTGTATATATATATAAATAAATATTTCTAGCTTTAATATATTTCTATTTTAGTAATTTTTGTAATTTTAGTATTTTAACTTAAACTTAAACTTATTTTATTTTATTTAGTTGCCAAGTCAGCATTTCTGTTTTTTAATTGTTTACAATTTTTATTTAATTTAATTACATCTTTTCTTTTCTTAATTTTTTGTTACATTTTATTTTCATTTAATTTTATACTTTTTATTTAAATATAATGTATTTGTTTTGTATTATTTTATTTTATATAATTTACATTTTCAATCTAATATTTACATTTTATTTTTGCTTTATTTCAATTTACAAAAATAATTTTTAGGATTATTTAATTTCAGTTAGTTATTTTCCATTAATACTATTTATATTTTGTCCTACTTTATTTCAATTAAGGAATTTATTTTTTATTTTTTTATAGTATTTAAAAAAAAACTTATTTCAGTTTTCAAGGCAACATTTCAAATTTCTGTTTTGTTTTTATATCCCGCATTTATATTCTTATACATATATATATATATATATATATATATATATATATATATATATATATATATATATATATATACATTATTTCTGCTTTATTTTAATTCAGAAAAGCGTTTGTTTGAATAATTCTACAACTTCAAACTTAAAACAAGAATGAGAAATGTGTCCTTGACAACTAACTGAAATAAAATATGTCAAAAAATAAGTCAAAAAATCACTAAAACTATTTTTTTATTCTTAATTGAAATAAAGCAGAAATAAAATATTAATATTAATGGAAAATATCAAATTTAAACTCTTAAAAAATTACACACTAATAAATAAACAACTAACTGAAATGTTTATGTTGAAAAATTACTAAAACTAATACAAATGTTTTCCTTAATTGAAATAAATTAGAAATAAAATGAAACATAAATGTTAGATGAAAAACGTAAAACTTCAATTAGATTTAAAAAAAAAAATAGTTTTAGGAATTAAAACAAAAATGAGAAATCTTGCCTGGCGGCTAACTGAAATAAAAATAAGTTATAATTTTTTTTCTACTTCTGCTTTATTTCAATTAATAAAACCCATTTTTAATAGTTTAAGTTAACAATCGCATGATGTTTTAAGCTACTGTAATACGCACAAAAAACATATATAATGAACATTTCTACCACTTTGTCCATCTTAGATGTTTTTTTTCCGCCAAGTCTGTCACAATGCATTCTGGGATGCTTCTCTGCAACCTTAAAATCCACCATTTTAATCTTTAAAACATCCTTTGATTTACCAGCACACATCAAATGCCCCGTGTGTGTGAACGTCCCCGCAGCGCCAGGTTTGGTGAAGAGTTACTGTTATTTATTGGCTATAAATTGCTGGTTACTTTGTGTTGGGCTGTTTAATTAGTATCTGGTGTGTGTGTGTGTGTGTGTGTGTGTGTCTGGTGCCTGCGGCTGTTTGTTAGTGTCAGATGTCTGTGGGGAAATCTACAGCCTCCCTTTAGCTGCTGTTTTTCTCTCTGCTCAGATACAGTATCCTGATGTTAGTCTGTTCCCTCGGGCAGAAACCCGTCTGACCCGCTGAATGCTAACCTCTCATGTGAGTACATGTATAATAACTTAACACTTACAAACGGTTAAACCAGATTGATTTTCAACACTGATAATAATCATAAATGTATGTTGAGCATCAGATCCTCATATGAGAATGATTAGTGAAGGGTCATGTGACACTGAAGACTGGAGTAATGATGATAAATTCAGCTTTGATCACAGGAATAAATGACACTTTACTATATATTCACATAGAGAACAGATGATTCACATTATAATAATATTTCACTATTTTACTGTATTTTTGATCAAATAAATGCAGCTTTGGTGAGCAGAAGAGACTCCTTTCAAAAACAAAAACTCATAACAAACTTTTGAACTGAAGTGTGTGTGTGTGTGTTTATATATATATGATTAAAATGAATTAAAATGCAATTAAGATAAATAAACACAATTAAAATAAATCAATTAAATAACAGAATAAAATAAAAATAAATATGCATATGTGTTTGTACAATGTAAAAAGTGATCGATTGACTTAACTTAAAAAAAAAAGTGAGGAAATCTGTTGCCTCAAAATTATTACTTCATGCGTAATTGAAAAAAAAAAAAGTTATGTGGATTGTCAAGTTCACATAACTTATTTTTTTCAATTACGCATGAAGTTCATTACTTTAAGGCAACGGATTTCCTCACTTTTGTTAAAGGGGTCATGAACTGGCTTTTTTTTATGTATACTGTTGTCTGAGGTCAACTTATGACGTTTGCGTGGTTTTTACATTCAGAAACATCATAATGAATAATAATAGGCTGTTTTCTGCCCTGGTTTTGAGGCTCTCTCAAGGCACGCTCTGTTTTTAGGGGCGTGCCGCACTGAAGACTTGGAAGTAAACGCCCACAGCTAGGATTGGATAAGCTTTGCATATTTAATGAGCTTCAGCTCCCCTGTCAGAGCATGTGGGAATTGTTTTCAAAGCGTGTGGGAAAACGGCAACCGAAATGATTCGTCCTTGCAAAACGTCTTTATCAAACGAACACAATGATTTCTCTCTCATCCACCCGCGAGTGATTGATTGGAATGTTCTTTTTTTATTACTTAGCCTGCCCGATCGGTGGATATAAGCGCAAACACACACACACGCCAAGTACGTTGCAGACTGCATGATCAAACCATCCGCGATTTGTATTTTATGGGATGATTTTAGACTCAAAATAATTAATAAATGCACACAATTATCCATGAACTTAATAAATATTGCAGACTTGTTTTACTATCCACAAACAAATGCCTTTTAACTGGTGTGTGCAAAATACAGAATTACATGAATGTGCAGCGATTTGTTAGCCTGGCGTGGCCATACTCAATTCTAGTCAGAATATGAGTCTGGTACCGCTCCATTGAGCTTTGATTATGGGGCGTGTTTCAACCGAGCCAGGAAAGACCTCAATTGGATAGACCCACAACCAATCAGAGCAACGGAGCGACGCGTAACGTTAGTTGTCAAATGTCAACAGAACTCAACTGCACTGTTGCCAAGTCTGTGTTTTTCTCCATGTCCGCGGGTTGAAGCGACCCCAATTATGTGATTACCGGTATATAAACCCAGGAATGCGAATTTTAGCAGGCAACCTTGCCAAAATAACATATTTTGCCAACCAAACGCCATTTTTTTCCGGAGAACACCCCGGAAAGTTATTGTTTTGGGCTATAGTTTTGAGTAGCAATTGTGCGCGACATTGCAAAATCACTTGGAAACCCTGTCTGCACGCACGCTGGATTAAGTAACGTTACAAGAAAAAGATGAGTGTAAACGATCTTTGCCAGTAATAAAATAATTTAAGGATACACAGAGTACTTACCAACACGATCATCGTTTCTGAGAGAAATAGTAAAGGTGAATGCATATACGAACAAGTTCTCCGTTTAGGATAAGAGCAAACTCAACCCAAGAGCCTTCGATGACGTGGATGATTACGTTACTGTTGATCATCTGTCCATCATCGTCTAAAGCCCGCCCTGACAATTTCATTGGTCCGAACAGTTTCTGTTCGGGCATAATTCCTCCTCTATGGAGCGAGTCCAGACCGAATTGCCCGAGCAAAACATTTTGTGGGCGGGGCTAAATTCGGCTGGCATCCAGGCTAGCGATTTGTACAAATAGAGACATTCCATTTTGTATTAAAGGGTTAGTTCACCCAAAAATGAAAATTCTGTCATTAATTACTCACCCTCATGTCGTTGGACACCCGTCAGACCTCCGTTCATCTTCAGACACAAATGAAGATATTTTAGTGTAAATCTGATGGCTCTGAAAGGCCTCCATTGGCTCAATGCACGGTTCACTCTCAAGACCCTTAAAAGACACTAAAGACGTCGTTACAAAGTCCATCTCACTACAGTGGCTCTACAATAACTTTATAAAGCGACGAGAATAGTTTTTGTGCGCAAAAAAAAACTAAATAACGACTTATATAGTGATGACGATTTCAAAACACGACACATGCATTCATTGACTCGTTTGTGAGACGGTTTGGCTTTGCACGATCCACACACATACAGCTGTCTAAGAAAATATGCTGCCACGATGGCAGTATTCTGCCAAAACATTCTGCCTTTAAGACGTTTTTTGTGTCCTCTTTATAAAGACGAGGAAAACGCTTAACAGTAGGCTCACGTTAAAAAGGTATTAATAATGCATAGGCTACTTTGTAGGCAAGCAGATTAAATCAGGTTATGAACACAACATTGTTCATCACAACATTTTTCTCCCATAGAAAACCATTATAAAATGCTTAATATGCAATATAGCGCATGTTCAATAAGTGTATAGCTTACTTTTAATATCACCTTATAGTATTTTTCCTTCAGATATCAAGTCAAGAGAGTGAACAACACACATCAAAAAAGGAATGTTATTTCACTTTTTAAGATAGTTAAAGAGCCCGTCTGGAAAACACATAGTCCCAGGACTTTGGGCTTTGCGAGCCCTAGACCATAAACATGTCTGAGTCTGATCCCGAATCGCAATGAACCAACACCACAAATAAAGGATTCTCCAGCCTGTGACAGCGTGCTAATGCTCCGTTAGACACGTACACATAATCAATACAATCTGCAACAATGCAATACTGTCACATATAAAAACATGTTTTTACTCACCCTCAAGTTGTTCCAAACCTGTATGAGTTTCTTTGTTCTGCTGAACACAAAAGAAGATATTTTGAAGAATGTTTGTTACCAAGCAGAGAGAGCAACCATTGACTACCATAGGAGAGAAAAAAAAATACTCTAGTAGTCAACGTCTTCCCCACGTGAGCTGGATATTCATTAAAAATAAAGTTCATTCATGCGTTCATAATACTGGAATCCGAATGAAGCTTATGTGGTATGCAGTGTTCATTTTGACAGCAAATTTTGATTTAGTTTTAGTCATAGTCTTTTGACTAAAATCCCATTTAGTTTTAGTCATATTTTAGTCACCTGAATTGTTTTTAGTTTTAGTCGACTAAATCTACAGTAGATTAAAATCTAATGAGTTTAGTTCAATTGTAATACATTAAGCATTTAAGCGTTACATAACCGACGGTCACTTGAACTGACATTTTGACATCATTTTGTTTTTGACATTAAAAATACACGAAAGAGCTCGATTCACTTTTTTGTTTGTTTTCTAAAAACATCTATATAGTTTTTATAACTTTGTATTTCTGTTTTAGTTAGTAGGCCATATCAGGTTAAGCTAAATTTAATTTTTTTAATTTCAGTTAACATTTATTTAATTTCAAGTAATGAAGATTTTTTAATGGTTTTAGTGAACTATTATAACCCTGATACTTTATTGAATGTGTCAAATACTGGTCTTTCCTCTTGACTACACTCAAAAAAAAAAGGCTCGTAATCATAGGGGAACCTTTTTTAGTGCTATATAGCACCAATTTTGGTGCTTCAGTGGTTCTTCAGCGGTTCTTCAGAGGTGCTATATAGCACCTTAGTCGAAGAACCTCTGAAGAACCGCTGAAGAACCGCTGAAGAACCTCTGAAGAACCTCTGAAGAACCGCTGAAGAACCACTGAAGCACCACTGAAGAACCTCTGAAGAACCGCTGAACAACCGCTGAAGAACCGCTGAAGAACCACTGAAGAACCTCTGAAGAACCTCTGAAGAACCTCTGAAGAACCGCTGAAGAACCACTGAAGAACCTCTGAAGAACCGCTGAAGAACCACTGAAGAACCGCTGAAGAACCACTGAAGAACCTCTGAAGAACCTCTGAAGAACCGCTGAAGAACCACTGAAGAACCGCTGAAGAACCTCTGAAGAACCTCTGAAGAACCTCTGAAGAACCGCTGAAGAACCTCTGAAGAACCTCTGAAGAACCGCTGAAGAACCACTGAAGAACCACTGAAGAACCTCTGAAGAACCGCTGAAGAACCGCTGAAGAACCTCTGAAGAACCTCTGAAGAACCTCTGAAGAACCACTGAAGAACCACTGAAGAACCTCTGAAGAACCTCTGAAGAACCTCTGAAGAACCTCTGAAGAACCGCTGAAGAACCACTGAAGCACCAAAATTGGTGCTATATAGCACTAAAAAAGGTTCCCCTATGATTACGAGCCAAGAACCATTTTTGGTGCAATATAGAACCTTTTTTTTTTTAGAGTGTATGAATTAAATGGGAATTAATTTAAATACAGTTTATTGTGTAAGCAACAAAATATATACAGTATGATGGTTTACTTTAAGCTTCAGTCAGTTTGGGTTTGTGAGCTGTGCTCCTGTGTTCAGTTCATCTGGAGTTTAGTGAGTGTCAGTTGTGTGTGTGTGTGTGTGTGTGTGTGTGTGTGTGTGTATTCACTTCACTGACAGGTGAGAGGTTGTAATAAATGTCCTGTAATCTGAGGCCGGCCTCTGATCCTCCAGACCACCTGAGGTGGGCAGGAATGTCCCCTGTACCTGTGACTGTGGAGGGCAGGTGAGCTGTTTGCGGAGCTGTAATTTATGACGTCTGAGAGAAGCTGATAATTGTAGCCCCTGTCTGCTGGTTTTGATGTATGGAGTTAATAATGTGGAGCGGAGCCGTTTGTCCCGCTTGTGTCCTGCGTTTGACCTCATTCTGATTATAACCAGGTTAACAGTTCCTACAGCGTTTCATCTGTTTACAGCCGTGCTTGTGTTTGTGTTTGAGATGTTAAAGCTGTCAGGAGGGTCATAAACGGAGACCCGTCCTGTCGACAGGGCCATTTACACGAGCTCAATCTCATGAGCGCTTCACACAGCCCAAGGACACGCTGTTCAGTCACTGGCTTTGTTTTCAGACACATCTTCTTCATGAAGTGTTTCGGAATAATTCAGTCATTGGAAGGATTTCCAGGTCACACGTTTTGGCACATGAAAAGCCACTCGCAATACTTCAGTTATGGGATCTGTTTTTGATTCAGCATCTCCATGGGTCGCAGTACTGATGCTTCTTTTATAAGTCTATCCTAATTTGATATGATTTTTGTAACTTTTAAGTCAGCATTAAATGGCATTACATCTCGTTTGAAATGCTGCATGACTTACAACAGCCATAAACAACTGATATAGTTGAGGATCTCAGCCGAAAAGAAAAGTCCTTTCAGAGGCGGAACTATTACATTTTGAGGATTTTATTTATTTATTTTTATTTTTATTGTTTTTATTTTATTTTATATTTGATTTGATTATTTTATTTTATGTATTTATTTTATTTGGTTATTATTTTATATTTGATTTGATTATTTTATTTTATTTATTTTTTAATTTTATTTGATTATTTGATTATATTTTAATATAATTTTTATTGTATTTATTGTATTTTATATTTATTTTTGTTATTTTTTATATTTTATTTTATTTGTATTTATTTTATTTTATTATTATTTTAATTGTATTTATTTTATTTTATTGTTTTATTTTATATTTTATTTTATATTTATTTTAGTTATTTTTTATATTTTATTTAATTTTATTTGTATTTATTTTATTTTATTATTATTTTTATTGTATTTATTTTATTTTATATTTATTTTTGTTATTTTTTATATTTTATTTTATTTGTATTTATTTTATTTTATTATTATTTTAATTGTATTTATTTTATTTTATTGTTTTATTTTATATTTTATTTTATATTTATTTTAGTTATTTTTTATATTTTATTTAATTTTATTTGTATTTATTTTATTTTATTATTATTTTTATTGTATTTATTTTATTTTATATTTTATTTTATATTTATTTTAGTTATTTTTTGTTATTTTATTTAATTTGATTTGTATTTATTTTATTTGACTATTATTTTTATTGTATTTATTTTATATTTTATTTTATATTTATTTTAGTTATTTTTTGTTATTTTATTTAATTTGATTTGTATTTATTTTATTTGATTATTATTTTTATTGTATTTATTTTATTTTATTGTTTTATTTTATTTTATATTTTATTTTATATTTATTTTAGTTATTTTTTATATTTTATTTAATTTTATTTGTATTTATTTTATTTTATTATTATTTTTATTGTATTTATTTTATTTTATATTTTATTTTATATTTATTTTAGTTATTTTTTGTTATTTTATTTAATTTGATTTGTATTTATTTAATTTGACTATTATTTTTATTGTATTTATTTTATTTTATCTTATTATTTTATTTTATTTTAATGTGCTGTTAAAATTAATTGTAATTTTAATTTATTTAATTTTAATTGTATGAATGTTTTCTTGTCTTTCATTGAGCCTGTCATATGAACGAGTGAATGGTGCAGTCTCACAGAAGAACGAGAGCAGTTGTTAAAGAGGTATGGCCAGCTCTGGAATGGTCTGCTCCTTCACTGGACATTTTTAAATCTACTCTTAAATCATATTTTTATTCTTTAGCGTTTGAAAACCTGTAATTATTTTTGTTTATGTCTGCCTTGTACTCTGTACAGCACTTTGGATCAATCCATATTGTGTTTAAATGTGCTTTATTAATAAAGGTTGTTGTTGTTGCTTCAGGCTTCAGATCTCATTTGGTCTTGGTGGGATTTTTAGGGCTGTTCCTGCTTCTGAAAGTCTTCAGGCCACCTGTGACGGGACGGTGCTGGAAATCCCCCTCAGGGGAACTTCACAGGTGTGTGTGTGTGTGTGTGTGTTAGAAACTCAAACAGTCTTATTAGCAACTGCTTTAGTGTGTCAGAAGCACAGTGATTATGTTCAGACCGGCGTGGACCAGTGATCCGTCACACACAGCATGTGTTCACCATAAACACTAATCAATGATCAGCTAAGCCCATTTCAGGACCTGTGCGTTAAACACTGATCGGACACACACACACACACACACACACACACACACACACGTCTGATGGCGTTCTTCAGCGTGTAAACTCTGAGCTGCTGATGCTGTCAGACGAGGATTCACTGAGAGAGAGAACGTGTCCCGTTGAGAAACACTGAGGCTGAGGCAAATGTGTTTGTTTATTCTCAGCATTTCTTTCTATTTCACTGCTCATCGAGGCAGCTCGAATCACGGCTCTAATCATAATTACTATTTTATGTTTTTTAACATTTCTTTCTAAAAAATTGAAACTTCATCCATCCATCCATCCATCCATCCATCCATCCATTCATCCGTCCGTCCATCCATCCATCCATCCATCCATCCATTCATTCATTCATTCATCCATCCATCCATCCATCCATCCGTCCATCCATCCATCCATCCATTCGTCCGTCCGTCCATCCATCCATCCATCCATCCATCCATTCATTCATTCATTCATCCATCCATCCATCCGTCCGTCCGTCCGTCCGTCCATCCATCCATCCATCCATCCATCCATCCATCCATCCATCCATCCATCCATCCATCCATCCATCCATTCATTCATTCATTCATTCATTCATTCATTCATTCATCTATTCATCTATTCATCAATTCATCCATTCATCCATCCATCCATTCTTCCATCCATCCATTCATTTATTCATCCATCCATTCTTCCATCCATCCATTCATTCATCCATCCACCCACCCATCCATCCATTCATTCCTCCATCCATCCATCCATCCATCCATTCATCCATCCATACATTTATCCATCCATTCATCAATCATTCATCCATCCATTCATTCCTCCATCCATCCATCCATCCATTCATTCATTCATACATTTATCCATCCATCCATCAATCCATTCATCCATCCATTCATTCATTCATCCATGCATCAATTCATTCATCCATTCTTCCATCCATCATTTCATCCATCCATCCATTAATTTCATCCATCCATCCATCAATCCATTCATTCATTCATTCATTCATTCATTCTTCCATCCTTCCATTTCATTAATCCATCCATCCATCCATCCATTCATTCCATCCATTCATCCATCCATCCAACCATCCATCCGTTCATTCATCCATCCATCCATTTATCCATCCATCCATGCATCAATTCATTCATCCATTCTTCCATCCATCATTTCATCCATCCATCCATTAATTTCATCCATCCATCCATCAATCCATTCATTCATTCTTCCATCCTTCCATTTCATTAATCCATACATCCATCCATCCATCAATCCATTCTTCCATCCATCATTTCATCCATCCATCCATTCCATCCATCCATTTCATTAATCCATCCATCCATTCATCCATCCATCCATCCGTTCATTCATCCATCCATCCATTTATCCATCCATCCATCCATCCATGCATCAATTCATTCATCCATTCTTCCATCCATCATTTCATCCATCCATCCATTAATTTCATCCATCCATCCATCCATTTCATTAATCCATCCATTTATTCATCCATTCATTTCATCCATCCATCCATTTCATTAATCCATCCATCCATCCATCCATCCATTCACCCATTCGTCCATCCATCCATCCATCCATCCATCCATCCAATCATCCATCCATCCATTCACCCAATTCACCCATTTGTCCATCAATTCCTTCATTCATTTTTTTAAATTAATAATTGTTCTTCCCTAAAAATCATTTGTTCATTTTTACTGCATTAAAACTCATCAGTTTGTTCAAGTTTCTTGAAACTCATTTGTGATTCACCTCGAGCACATCATCGTCTTCTTCTGGCCCGATGGATTATCATGACGATCTCACCATAGGCCACCGTTTGAGGACAAACAATATCCTTCAATATTTCTTCAAGATTATTTATCTAAATAATATATCATGATCCATTCTGAGAAGACCAGCTAGAGAATATTTGAGGTAGTTTTGCATCTCGTGTGAATATATCTTAGATATGAGATATCATCTGTATCTAAAGAGAAATATTCAGGGATGAATAGTGGCTGAGGGAAAGCCTGAATAAACGACAGAATGCAATTACACACACAAACTCCCACGGCATTTATCTCTTGTCAGCGGATACGGTTCACAGCGATCAGCATCATCACACACACACACACACACACACACACACACGCAGTAAAGCACTGCACCACCTCTGACATCAACAACAAGAGATGGGGAATGTTTCTCCTCTCCACCTATTATGTTTGATTTTATATGTTTTCCCGCTTGAATGTTGATTATCTCCTCATATTCTCCAGTGTTGCGGCTCCTCTCTTCCCAGTCTGTCAGTAACGCTCTGTTTACTTCCTGTCTCTATGAAGCCCCGCCTTCTGACAAGCACACTGTGCTCTGATTGGTCGGCTGGAGCAGTGTGTTGTGATTGGTGTTTGGGAAATGTCCCGCCCCTTACCATAACCGGCAGTTTCAAACACACTACTAACTAACTCAGCCAGGCCCCGCCCCCTTTATGAATTATTATAATGAGGAATATTGTGACGTGTTTGTTCCCGGAAGAAACCGGACTTCAATGGAGGCGTTTCAGAAACACTGACACTGATTTAGAGAAGATCTGGAACATCACACACTAAAGACAGAAGGGAACCAGTCCTCTTTAAGCATTGATGAGTCTGTTTATTTGGTTTTCTTATTCACATATTCACTAACACGCGTTGTTCTGTCAGGTTACACGCGTGATTTAAGGGAAGACGCCATCTGTGAGCGCTTTCATTCTGTAGATACACACACACACAGTGAGAGAGCGAGAACATAAATCCACTGACACTATCTCCGTATCATTTCCTAATGTCGACCTTGGCAAATGTGCAGGCGGCAGGAGAGAATAGGACAATTGTGTGTGTGTGTGTGTGTGTGTGTGTGTGTGTGAGGAGCTCGGTGATGTATGACCAGTCAAGTGGAGTCGATTATAGAATCAAACGTGTGTGTGTGTGTGTGTGTGTGTGTGTGTGTGTGTCTGTGCTGTTCTCTTTTTTTGGTACACAGTTGCTCTATGGAGGAAAATAAATGTTAATTAAAATGTATGAAAATTAATGCTCTGGTTGAGAGGACGTGTGTCCACTTGTGTTAATAATTTTATAAAATAATTTTATTGTTTTTGAATGATACAATTATTATAATTAAACATTTATTTTATTTTATTTTAGCAGATCTAAGTTATTGCATTATTAAATACATTTGTTATTTTATTTTTTATTTGAGCAGATTTGTGTTTTCGAGATTATATTTGTTTATTTATTTAATTAATTATTTATAATAGTCATGTGGTTTGTCTTTAAGCATCTATAGTGTAATCCTAAAAATTGACATTACTTTGAATTATTGAATTTAATATAATTATTTTATTTTAGCAGATTTGTTTTTGAGTTTTTATTTTATTATTTTCTATTCTTTATTCTATATGTTTTTATTTATTTATTGTATTTATTTAATTGCTTTATTCATTAATTAATTTATTATTATTATTATTATATTTTTTGTCATTTATATTATTTTATTTTAGCAGATTTGTGTTTTTTAATTATTTAATTATTATAATATCATTTATTTTATTTTAGCTGATTTGTTTTATTTGAGTTCTATTTTATTTTATTCTATTTATTTTATGTTTTTATTTAATGTTATGTTTTCATTTATTTAATTTATTATTTTAATTTTATTTGTTTATTTTAAATTTATTTATTTATTTTAATTATTATTATTAATTTATTTTATGTTGTATTATTTTATTTATTTATTTTTAATTTTATGTTTATTTTTTTATTTTTTTATTTTTATTTTTTTTTATCTTATTTCTTATTTTATTTATTTATTTTATTTTATTTTATTTTATTTTAATTTATTTTTTATTTTATTTTATTTTATTTTATTTTATTTTATTTTATTTTATTTTATTTTATTTTATTTTATTTTATTTTATTTTATTTTATTTTATTTTATTTTATTTTATTTTATTTTATTTTATTTTATTTTATTTTATTTTATTTTATTTTATTTTATTTTATTTTATTTATTTTATTTTATTTTATTTTATTATTTTATTTATTTATTTTATTTATTTATTTTTATTATTATTATTTTTTTTTAATTATTTATTCCTCAGGACGTGTGACATTGGTTTGAGTTGTCAGAGCTCTATCTGAGGGTCCAGGCCGTGTGTCGTCTCTTTCTGCTATGGGACTATAACACCTCAGACGGCTCTAACACTGGGACATATTGCTATAGGTCATGTGATCACTTCAGACGTTTGCCAGACTGCATTGATATAGATGAGGTCGCATAAACAGGTGGATGTGTATGTTTAATTTATATCAGCCTGACAGGAAGCACACGGGACAATTACTCCTGATAGCCAACACACACATGCACAGCTCCAGGACACGGGTCATTTATCCTACTAACCATTCATGCGCTCTCTCCGAGTGTGTGCGTGTGTGTGTGTGTGTGTGGTGGAAATGGTGAGGTAAATTCCCCCTGTATGATTCAGGTTAGAGGATACAGTCTCTGCTGCCCCGATAAGAATTTAAATCCTGTTTTGCTTCATATCAACTTGCTAAACCAAATGGGAACTTGCAGTGATTTATTACTGCAGTGTTTTTCAACCTTGACTCATAAAGTGTTTGTCGCAGCCCATCCCATCCCATTTTTTAGGTTAACAGGAAGTAGTGTCCATATAAACATGGGATGTAAACCTTATGTGACATTTGAAAGTGGCCTGGAGTCAGTGGCTCTCAACTGGTGGGTCGGGACCCAAAAATACTTTCCCAAAACAATGACAAAATTCAGCTACACCTTATAATCATAGTCATGTTTTCTATCTATAGAGTAATCCTAAAAAATGACATTACTTTGAATTATTGAATTTAATATCATTTAATGAATTTTATTTCAGCAGATTTGTTTTTGAATTATTAAATTATTATAGTTATTTTTTATATTTCAGCAGATTTGTGTTTTTGAGTTCTTTAAATATAATAATTTATTTTATTTTAGCAGATTTGTGTCTTTTAATTAAATTAATTATTATTATGAATTATTATTATTATTTTATTTAAACAGATTTGTGTTTATGAGTTATTTAATTTTTATAATTTAATGTATTTTATTTGAGCAGATTTGTGTCTTAATTCATTGCATTATTATTATTTATTTTATTTAAACAGATTCATTTTTTTATTATTTAATAAAAATATTAAATTTATTTTATTTGAGCAGATTTGTCTTAATTCATTGAATTATTATTATTATTTATTTATTTTATTTAAACAGATTTGTGTTTTTGAGTTATTTAATTTTTATAATTTAATGTATTTTATTTGAGCAGATTTGTGTCTTAATTCATTGCATTATTATTATTTATTTTATTTAAACAGATTAATTTTTTAATGATTTAATAAAAATATTAAATTTATTTTATTTGAGCAGATTTGTCTTAATTCATTGAATTATTATTATTATTATTATTATTTATTTTATTTAAACAGATTTGTGTTTTTGAGTCATTTAATTAATATAATTTAATTTAGCCTATTTTATCTTAGAATATTTGTGTCTTTTAAATAATTTAATTATTATTAATAATATAAATATTATTGTTATTATTTATTTTATATATTTGTTTATTTTATTATAATAATTGACTTTGTTATTTTATCAGATTTGTGTTTTAAATTATTATAATGAATGTTTAAGTAAATATTATTATTTTATTTGATCAGATTTGTGTTTTTTATTTATTGAATTGTTATTTATTTTATTTAAACAGATTTGTGTTTTTGAGTTATTTAATTATTATAATTTAATGTATTTTATTTTAGCATATTTTAATTATTATAATTAAATGTTTTTATTATCATCATTTTTATTTTATTTTATTTGAGCAGCTTTGTGTTTGTTTTTGTTATAGAAAACAAATTTAATTTAATTCAATTCAATTCTATTTTATTTATTTATTTATTTGTTTATTAATTAATTTTTTTTTACTTTTTTTAATTTAATTTAATTTAAAAAATATATATTTAATTTTTTTTATTTTGCATTCTTTCTTTTCCAGGAAATGGAACAATATGAATGACTCATGTTGCACTACCCAGATTCTCGTCCAATCAAACGCTCTCCAGATTGAGAATGCCCCTCCCCCTCCCCTATTTCAAAATATGACTCCACAGACATTTTTTCGTACGATAAACAGTATCGGTGCTTTGTTGCGCTGCCAGATTTTGTCCAAGGTAAAATCTGTGTCCTGTGTCGCGCCACTGCACTGGCTCTATACACCAAACCATAAATCTGTCACTGGACACGGACCTTGCTTTATTAATAATGCGAAATGAACCCCCGTGTGCCAGGCTCATGTGCTCATACATGGAAACTATCTCATCTGTGCGATGGCAACAGGAAGTCGGCTCATCCTGACAAATGGTGTGTGTGAGCGCGGCGGTGATAAGAGTGAAGGAGAACAGTGAGAGCGAGCGCAGCTGTTGGAGCAGGACAGTGATGTAGTATCTCAGCAGACAGCTCTGGGACTCATCCGTAAAAGTGTTTTATGAGATGCAAATGCTTTCCAGAGTCTTATTAAAAAGCTGAAGTGGAGGTCACGGGCCTTCAGGGTTTCCCCCCCCCACCCCTCTATCATTCATCCATCCGAACGCCTTTGGTTGCACATGACCAATCTCTATTTGTTGTCATGTTGTTTTGTGCATGATATGAATTAGATGGCATTTGTTCTTAGGAAGATTTTTCTAAAAGCGGATCTCCATTCCCAGCCCTTCTCGGGAAAAATACTCCGTTGAGTCAGTGAACAGATAAGAGGGAAGTTTACTGCGGGTCATAAATTGCGAGTCCGTTGTGAATAACCTCTTTGAAGCTTATCATTGTTTATCTGAGATGTCATGTTTGCATAAGCAGCAGTAACTCATGTGATCCCAGATGGGTTCAGGACTGACATCTCACCCCAACACACATCTCCCACTGTTTACTCAGAGTCAACATCTGTCCAGGTGTGCAGATCGCTTCTATTTTAGGCGGGGATAAAACATCACCAGATATAATGTTGATATCAACACGTCTTTCATTAAGAATGCATATGAACTACACGTTTGCTGAGACGTGTCTTAAAGGGTTAGTTCACCCAAAAATGAAAATTCTGTCATTAATTCCTCACCCTTATGTCGTTCGAGACCCGTCAGACCTCCGTTCATCTTCAGACACAAATGAAGATATTTTAGTGTAAAGCTGATGCTGAGAAAGGCTTCAGATAGGCCTCCATTGGCATTCAGTACATTCACACTCACAAGACCCATAAAAGGCACTAAAAACGTCATTACAAAGTCCATCTCACCACAGTGACTCTACAATCATTTTACGAAGCGACGACAATAGTTTTTGTGCGCAAAAAAAAATCTAAATAACACCTTTATCCAACTTGTTCTTGTCTTCCGTGTGTGCCTCCACGACGCATGCGCGAGAATATGACGCAGATCCGCCGTTCGGACACATGACCCAGAAGCGATTTGTTTACAAGCAGAGGAAGACGCGCGTGTCTAAGCTGTTGGATTCTACATTGATCGTGCTTTAGGTCTCGGCGTAGTTCTCAAAATGGGGCTAAAGTGTGCATTTCATGGATTCCCGAACCCCGGCGCTACGTCATATTCTCGTGCATGCGTCGTGGAGGCACACACGGAAGACAAGAACAAGTTGGATAAAGGTGTTATTTAGATTTTTTTTTGCGCACAAAAACTATTGTCGTCGCATCGTAAGATTATTGTAGAGTCACTGTGGTGAGATGGACTTTGTAACGGCGTTTTAAGTGCCTTTTATGGGTCTTGTGAGTGTAAATGTACTGAATGCCAATGGAGGCCTATCTGAAGCCTTTCTCAGCATCAGCTTTACACTAAAATATCTTCATTTGTGTCTGAAGATGAACGAAGGTCTTACGGGTGTTGAACAACATGAGGGTGAGGAATTAATGACAGAACTTTAATTTTTGGGTGAACTAACCCTTTAAAGGTACAGTAGGGGAAAAAATTATAGTGCAAACAATCTTGTCTGAAACGACTTAAAATTGTAGAAAATGGCTGTTTAACAGTTTAAATGAGAACGTTTCTTGCATCTAGTACACATGCACACACATGTTGTGCAGATTCACTAATGATATATTCAGTGCTTGTGCAACTGTTTGTCCCAAAGCAAGAGGAAACATTCTTAAAGGGACAGTACTCCCAAAATGTGCCATCATTTACTCGCCCTCAAGTTGTTCCAAACCTGTATGAGTTTCTTTGTTCTGCTGAACACATAAGAAGATGATATTCTGTAGAATGTCAGTAAGCAAACAGTGTTGACGGTATGTTTTTCAATACTATGGAAGTCAATGGGGTCCAATACCTGTTTGGTTAACCATATTCTTCAAAATATCTTGTTTTTTTGTTCAGCAGAAGAAAGAAATTCATACAGACTTTAAGAACTTCTGTGTTAAAAACAACCCAAGTTGGGTTGAAAATGGACAAACCCAGCAATTGGGTTGTTTTAAGCAAACATTTAACCCAACCGCTGGGTGAAAAAACCCATTCACCCAGAATTTTGCAGGTTTGGAAAAACATGAGGGCGAATAAATGATGACAGAAGTAATTTTTTTGGTGAACTATCCCTTTAAATCTGTGCCGAATGAGCCGCACGATCTATAGAAGTCACTTCACGAAGCTCTTAAAGGTGCAGTGTGCAAATTTTAGTGGCATCTAGTGGTGAGGTTGTGAATTGCAGCCACCCACCGCTCACCCCTCCCTTTCGAAGCACAAAGAGAAGCTACGGTGGCCGACACAGAACAAAGATGTCGTCTTCGGATAGAGCAGAGAGTAGCTAGCGCTCTGTAGAGAAGTTTGTCCCTTTAGGGCCACTGTAGAAACATGGCGGCGCAAAAAGGCGACTTCACTGTAGGGGACCCGCCTTGTTTGTGTAGATAGAAACGGCTCATTCTGAGGTAGTAAAAACATAACGGTTCATTATGTAAGGTCTTTATACACCACTGAAAACATAGTTATGTGTATTATATTGTGTTTTTTGTCAATAGATCCTCATAAACATTACACACTGCACCTTTAATACCTTATATATACTACCAGGAACAGTACATGTGCATGTCAATTTTTCTTAAGGAAAACAATCTCTTTAACTAATGCTGTAAAATATATATATGGAACTCTGTCAGTCACCCTTGGGAGTTTGATTGACAGGAGAGCTGACCAATCATAACACCGAATCCGCCATTTTGTCCGATAAAGCAGTGAGAAGAGTTTTAGTAGATTAACGTCGGTGGACTTGAACTTGAAAAATGGTGTGTACTGACGTCTTTTCGCGGTTGAAACAACATTTGTTTATTTGATGCTATAATAAATTAACTTGTATGAAGGCGTGATTTTGTTCTCTCCCACAAACCAGTTCAGCGGAAATCCCGCCCTGATTTCACGAGCCGCTTGGACTACAGCGATCTGTCACAACTCATTAAAGAGCCACAAAATGGTATTTATTGTTTAAATTTCTTTAAAAAATTACAATATTTTAAAGTTGAGACTTTGTTTCATATCAAAAGTAACTTCTGTCTCTGTCGGCGCGTTGTTAGTGTCCTCTTTTGCGCTGTATTGTTCACTTGTCGGACGTAACAACTTTGCCAACGGTCAAATTGCCATTTATTTTTTAGAAATATATTTTTCTTTCTTACATTTATTCGTTTAAATTGCACTTAAGCCATTTTTTATATAAACTTTTTGGTTGTTTTACCCCATTTTTGGGGGGAATATAAAAATGTAAATGTTGTCTTGTCAAAAAACAAAAACTCCACCTCAGAAACTTAACGTTAATTGTTTTCATGACATTTATTCAAACATAGGCTACATTTAACGTTAGACATCATTAATCTCTATCAGCTTAAGTAAAAACATAATGAATATAGGCTATTCTAATATGTTTAGCAAACAATTTTTTCTTGTTAACTAACACATTTATGGATATGGTTTTCCTGAGGTAAATGTGAATGTTTACCAGCTGTTTTATTGACTCTTTCCACAGTTGAAACACTGATTGAGTGATTACATGAGACACCTTACATTTCAGTAAGTTAATGCATCTTTCAACATTACTTCTGATTATGTCTATTTTTATGCTATAACTAGTAGTAAAATAAATGATTGGTTCACGTGCTGCTTGAAATGAGGTCGCCACAAACAAAAAAAAGAAGAGCCAAAACGGTAGGCTAGTTATTGTTTTCAATTTTGTAATAAAATTTAAAGTATTTCATATCCAAAGTAACCGAACACAAAGCTATTATTGGATGGGAGGCGAGTTAGAAATAATGTTTAGGGACATTTTGTTAAAAAGAAAACAGACGATTTAAGAATTGATATTATTTAATCAAAATGAAGATGACTAATATCCAATGTGTGACAAGCATGTAGATCAAGCATGTTCTTCGATTAAACATAAACAGATGTTGGGTAAAATAGTTCAATTTTAATTTCATTCTTCTTTCCTCCATCCAGCGTATTTTCCCCCTTCTTTTAGCTTGTTGCCGTGCATTCTGGGATTGTGCAATATGTTAAAGACACATGCATGTAATATATTACAATACTACAACGCTTCTCTATCCTTTGCTCAAATGAAACCCTCATACGCACAACTGTTACTGTAAGTGCTTAAACTCTCTAATCAACAGCTGTTTTTGGAGAGGAGCTGTCACTCAGAATGGATGACTGTAAACAGAGGTTTCTGTGAGTGTTTATGATGTGCACATGTGTATGTGAGAAGCACATCTGTTGTGTTGCAGCTGTTACCCTAAGGAAAGCGTTAACATGGCCGACTGCCATCAGACTCCCGTCAAATCCTCCGTAATGAATTGCGTGAGTTGTTTAAAGCTCCGCAGGGCACCGGTTGATGAAATGATGCTGTATATGAAGGACGATGCCCTGGGGATATTATAATATTTTTGTTTGTTTGTTTTAGAAGGTGTTGCTAAATATCACAGCTGTGTCTGTTCGTTCAGTAGCTTCTGTTTGATCAGGTCAGAGATATTAAAGTTTTTTTTTTAATTAAATCTAAATTATTTTTTGCCACACCTTCCAATATTTTTATGGCCGGCCATGAAACCGGCAGTTATGACACAATTTATAGATGAAAGGGCATCTATCCAAGTATCCATCATAAAAGTGCATCTATTTTTACACAAATGTGCCACTTTGCTTCAGAAGGCCTTTATTAATCCCCTGGAGCTGTGTGGAACATTTATATGATGGATAGATGCACTTTTATGATGGATAGATGCACTTTTATGATGGATACATGCACTTTTATGATGGATAGATGCACTTTTATGATGGATAGATGCACTTATATGATGGATGGATGCACTTTTATGATGGATAGATGCACTTTTATGATGGATAGATGCACTTTTATGATGGATAGATGCACTTTTATGATGGATAGTTGCACTTTTATGATGGATAGATGCACTTTTATGATGGATACATGCACTTTTATGATGTATAGTTGCACTTTTATGATGGATAGATGCACTTTTATGATGGATACATGCACTTTTATGATGGATACATGCACTTTTATGATGGATAGATGCACTTTTATGATGGATAGTTGCACTTTTATGATGGATAGATGCACTTTTATGATGGATACATGCACTTTTATGATGGATAGATGCACTTTTATGATAGATAGATGCACTTTTATTATGGATAGATGCACTTTAATGATGGATAGATGCACTTTTATGATAGATAGATGCACTTTTATTATGGATACATGCACTTTTATTATGGATAGATGCACTTTTATGATAGATAGATGCACTTTTATTATGGATACATGCACTTTTATTATGGATAGATGCACTTTTATGATGGATAGATGCACTTTTATGATGGATACATGCACTTTTATGATGGATACATGCACTTTTATGATGGATAGTTGCACTTTTATGATGGATAGATGGATAGATGCACTTTTATGATGGATACATGCACTTTTATGATGGATACATGCACTTTTATGATGGATAGTTGCACTTTTATGATGGATAGATGCACTTTTATGATGGATAGATGCACTTTTATGATGGATAGATGCACTTTTATGATGGATAGATGCACTTTTATGATGGATACATGCACTTTTATGATGTATAGTTGCACTTTTATGATGGATAGATGCACTTTTATGATGGATACATGCACTTTTATGATGGATACATGCACTTTTATGATGGATAGATGCACTTTTATGATGGATAGATGCACTTTTATGATGGATAGATGCACTTTTATGATGGATAGATGCACTTTTATGATGGATAGATGCACTTTTATGATGGATACATGCACTTTTATGATGTATAGTTGCACTTTTATGATGGATAGATGCACTTTTATGATGGATACATGCACTTTTATGATGGATACATGCACTTTTATGATGGATAGTTGCACTTTTATGATGGATAGATGCACTTTTATGATGGATAGATGCACTTTTATGATGGATAGATGCACTTTTATGATGGATAGATGCACTTTTATGATGGATACATGCACTTTTATGATGTATAGTTGCACTTTTATGATGGATAGATGCACTTTTATGATGGATACATGCACTTTTATGATGGATACATGCACTTTTATGATGGATAGATGCACTTTTATGATGGATAGTTGCACTTTTATGATGGATAGATGCACTTTTATGATGGATACATGCACTTTTATGATGGATAGATGCACTTTTATGATGGATAGATGCACTTTTATGATGGATAGTTGCACTTTTATGATGGATAGATGCACTTTTATGATGGATACATGCACTTTTATGATGTATAGTTGCACTTTTATGATGGATAGATGCACTTTTATGATGGATACATGCACTTTTATGATGGATACATGCACTTTTATGATGGATAGATGCACTTTTATGATGGATAGTTGCACTTTTATGATGGATAGATGCACTTTTATGATGGATACATGCACTTTTATGATGGATAGATGCACTTTTATGATAGATAGATGCACTTTTATTATGGATAGATGCACTTTAATGATGGATAGATGCACTTTTATGATAGATAGATGCACTTTTATTATGGATACATGCACTTTTATTATGGATAGATGCACTTTTATGATGGATAGATGCACTTTTATTATGGATACATGGCATGCACTTTTATTATGGATAGATGCACTTTTATTATGGATACATGCACTTTAATGATGGATAGATGCTCTTTTATTATGGATACATGCACTTTTATTATGGATAGATGCACTTTTATGATGGATAGTTGCACTTTTATGATGGATAGATGCACTTTTATGATGGATGGATGCACTTTTATGATGGATAGTTGCACTTTTATGATGGATAGTTGCACTTTTATGATGGATACATGCACTTTTATGATGGATAGATGCACTTTTATTATGGATTCATGCACTTTAATGATGGATAGATGCACTTTAATGATGGATAGATGCACTTTAATGATGGATAGATGCACTTTAATGATGGATAGATGCACTTTAATGATGGATAGATGCACTTTAGTGGACTTCGACACAAAAACGACACAACCATTCCCTGCCATTATAAAGCTTTGAAGAACCAGGTCTTTTTTAATATAACTCAGATTTTATTCGTCTGAAAGAACGATTGTCATACAAACCTAGGATGACTTAAGGGGGAGTAAATCATGGGCTAATTGTCATTTTTGGGTGAATTAACCCTTTAATGAATTTGGCAACATTAACTGTTATTTTCCTGTTTATTGTTATGAAGCTACTTAAACAATAATCTAAAGTGCTATAGAAATAAATGTGACGACTTATACTGCAATGAAAAAAAAAGGATTTACTTTTTATTCAGAAATTGCTAGTAAATTTCACAACAGGAAGAAACAGCAAGTAGCACTGAATTAAATGTGAAATTTTGAAGTAGAAAGATGATATTTTCTTGTAAAACGTACTCCACTAATCATTGTTATATTTACAACTAGTCTCATTTTTAAGTGTTGTACCTACTGTCAAATAACTGATGTTCAGTTTGACAAACCGCGGGACGAGTCTCTATTACGAGGTTGTAGAGCTTAACTCGTATTAAACGCAGAACATTCCTCCAGGACTCATCGTTCCTGGCATCTCCGTCCGAGGAAGACTCACAGCTGTCACGCTGACCCTGCATTTCCTTCACCCTTACAGTTATTCATCTTTAAGTTCTGTAACTCTTTACAGTAAGGCCCCATTAATACATTAACATGAACGAACAATGAGCAAAACATTTCTTACAGTGCAGTGTAAAAATGACTTAACCTAAAAAAGAAGGTTACCTGTCTTAAATTTTGAGTTAATTGAAAGTTAATACAATGAAGGAGATTGGATTAATAAATTGAAACTCAAAATATTATCTGAACCACATTGATTATCTAAGTTGATGTTGACAAAAGTTGTGATAACAAATCATGAAATATTTTGAATTTTTGTAAATTCGTTCACATTAGCTCAGGTGCATTAAATAATATTAAAAGATTCGTAATTGTTGAAAATAACATTTAAGAAAGATTAAAGGGTTAGTTCACCCAAAAATGAAAATTCTGTCATTAATTACTTACCCTCATGTCGTTCGACACCCGTCAGACCTCCGTTCATCTTCAGACACAAATGAAGATATTTTAGTGTAAATCTGATGGCTCTGAAAGGCCTCCATTGGCACAATGGCACTTTACACTCTCAAGACCCTTAAAAGACACTAAAGACGTCGTTACAAAGTCCATCTCACTACAGTGGCTCTACAATAACTTTATGAATCGGCGACAATAGTTTTTGTGCGCAAAAAAACCCTAAATAACGACTTATATAGGGATGACCATTTCAAAAAACGGCCTCATGAAGCTTCGAAGCGTTATGAATCAGTGAGTCGAATGATGATTCGGATCGCGTGTCAAACTGCTGAAATTTGGCGATTCAAATCGCTGAATCGACTCACTGATTCATAACGCTTCGAAGCTTCATGATGCCGTGTTTTGAAATCGTCATCACTATATAAGTCGTTATTTAGGTTTTTTTTGCGCACAAAAACTATTATCGCCGATAATACCCAAAAAGCATTGGGTTGTTTTAAGCGAACATTTAACCCAACTGCTGAGTCAAAACAACCCAATTGCTGGGTTAGTCCATATTCAACCCAACTTGGGTTATTTTTAACCCAGCATTTTTTCGAGTGTAACCATTAAATGACGAGGTTGTAAATAGTTTTAAAATGAAGTATAGTACAGTCAGTGTGCACTTTATTTTGCTGCTTGCTTGTTGATACTGAGTGCAATAGTGTAATTATTTTATTTATGCTTAAATATTTATTTT
>NC_137113.1:3416034-3558534 GCF_949357685.1 Gobio gobio | reverse complement strand
GCGTTACCCCTAACACTGATCGTTTTATCGCCCAGCCCTAAGATACATATTTTTAGATATATTTTTATATAATGTTTGTATATGTGTGCAAAATATATATATTTATATTATATATAAAATACATATATATATTTTTTTTAAAGGTAAAACTAAATAGGCATACCCAACTGTACTATCATTTAAACTTAAGTAGACATAAATTAAATGACATTAAGAAAAGCCGCTCAAACCGATTGTAATCAGTTGTGATGTCTTGATGAGGTCATCAGTCTGATGACCTCATCAAGACTTTGAGTCAATAAAAGAGTCAATACTTACAGTGGCTCTCCAACATCTCAACATCTACTCGTGAACTAATACGAGCAGAACAACTGAAGTCTGCTTGTGCTTCGAAACCTCTTGATCTGTAGATAAAGTGCTGTGTAGGCAGGCAGTTTACTGGAGGATGAAGCCGTCTCTAAGGCTACGTCCAAAATGCTTTGCTATATGTTTGCTAGGTTCTTCTTTCTTATTGGCTCAAGTCAAAAGGGTTATTGTTATGTGTTTGTTCAGATCACTAGCCCTAAATATGGAGTATATTCCTGATGTTTGACTCGTTATGATAATAACACTGAAGGTCTGCAGTTGTGTATATTCCAGATCTGTGGTGTGTTTGGTTGTTCAGGCTGTAAATAATGCTGCTCTGTCAGCGCTGTGAGCTCACACTATTCATTTCAAGCTATTACACAGTTTAACCTTCACCGTACAGTTTGCTGGTTCTGATCATCTGGAGCGGGAGTCATTATTCTTGCCGCTGCTGTTACAATGTGACCTAAATTATCAGGGTTTGTGGCGAGACACGGCATTAATCTCAGTGTCCCGCGGCTGGAACTCGACTCCGGCAGAATATCTCATGAGTGCTTGTGTCAAGTATAATAATTGGACAGTCAGTTTTATAGCATCAACGTGATGAGTTTTGAGTCTCTTTGTTTCCGGAGACATCCAACCTGTGTGTGTGTCTCTCTCTCTCTCTCTCTCTCTCTCTCTCTCTCTCTCTCCCTCTCTGTCTCATTTTCTTGTGATATATCTTTGTTTTTTCTAATTACTAAAGAAAGGAATAGTTCACATAAAAATTACTATTCATTTAATCACCCTCATGTTGGGCCAAACCTGTATTTTTTTCTTTTGTGCAACACAAAATGTCACACTTTCTACTAGGGCTGCGCAATATATCGAAATTATCGCAAATGTACATATCGCAATATGCATATCACAAGGGCACGCAATATCTGAATAATTTTAATAGGCTATTTCAACATTGTGAAAAGTGTACGTTTTAGGTTGATGCATATAGCAGAGAATAGACACACGACTGTTACTTATGTACAGTGTTGGGGGTAACGCATTACAATTAACTTGAGTTACGTAATAATATTACCTTTTCCAAGTAACTAGTAAAGTAACGCATTACTTTTCAAATTTACAACAAAATATCTGAGTTACTTTTTCAAAAAAGTAACTCAAAGTTACTTTTTGACATTAATTTGACTGACAGCTCTCCTGCCCCCATGTTGAGAAAAATAAGTGCAGAGGCGTGTGTGTGTGTGTGTGTGTTTGTGTGTGTGAACATGATGGTTATTGTAGTTCTAGACTAAATGTGAGCATTTATTTATCTCACTTGCACAATAAAGATTCTGTACTCCTCAAAATGAATAAAATCAGTCAAATAAAAAATCAGAGTACTATGCAAACCTCCAATAATTAAATGTTAAATAAAACAACTATTTTTATGCATTTAATCTACCTTTATATTTAATTGACCAATGTCTTGCTGCTGACCTTTGATGATGAAAATGACTAGATTTTTTGTTTTTATTGGTAAAACTTTTTTCTCCTGCGTCCTATTCTACCATTATCCAGAGCTGCGCCCTCTACTGTTCATGAAGGAATTTGCATTTTTACCTCAGCCTGGGGCTTATTTAAATTTTGGTATGAAGAGGTCTTTAGCGTTGCACAAAAATATAACTTTTTTGTTACAAACAAAAACAAGCCCAGCCCAGGTGAGAAAAAGTAACGCAAAATTAACGTAACGCATTACTTTTCTTAAAAAGTAACTAAGTAACTCAATTAGTTACTTTTTAAGGAAGTAACGCAATATTGTAATGAATTACTTTTCAAAGTAACTTTCCCCAACACTGGTTATGTGACTTGCTTGACGTTAAAAAGAGTTATTAAATGCAATAACTTGCGAAAAACAACCCCTTGCAGTCTCGTGCTGTCTGACACACACACCGAAACGTGCGCACAAGCCGTTCTTTTTTCCGTGTCTTGTTACACACTCAAACTGTCAAATACACACACAGTTGTGTCAAAATGGCCGTCTTGATGTGTATTCATGTCAACACAGTGGGTTATGCTTTAAGTGAAAGATATCAGTTGGGGAAAGAAATAGATTTTACACACTTAAAGCAATATTGTTACGCATATCGAATATCGCATTATTTAACAAGGATATCGCATATCGCATTTTTCTTCAATATCGCACATCCCTACTTTCTACCAGGGCCATAACCACCATAGACATTGAGGAGGACAAGTCCCCTCCAATAATTAGAAATGGCCAAATTATTCAGCACTTCATTATTCAGCGCTCTGTATGTTGTTGTCAGGATGACGGAAAGGTTTAAAAGTCAATTTTTTTTGTCTGGTCTGCCTCATCGGTCTAACAGCACTCGTCAAAATTATTGAGATGGCCAATCAAATCAAAGTAGGCGGAGTTTACCAGTCACAGAAGCAGAGCGTGAATTGCAGTGTGAAGCATCAGTTTAACGCTGAAAGACAGTGAGGTAAGCAAAACATTTAACCCTTGTGCATCAATTAAAAAAAGTTACACATAGGTCCATAGAGGACAAAAATATCCATGTCAAAAAACGGTCATCATAAATTTAATCTTGGTTCACACCAGACGCGAATGAAGCGTTTCGCGCGACTGATTTACATGTTAAGTCAATGCAAAGACGCGAGTAAACATTCTACGGTGCGTTTTGCGCGAATGACGCGGCTCGAATTGAGCGTCTGACACGCGAATCACGCAAGTTGAAAATCTTAACTTTGGCGGATATTCGCGCCGCGTTAACCAATCAGGAGCTTGCTCTAGTAGTGACAACAATGAGGACAAACTCGTATTTGGATACCCGGAGCTGTACGATACATCTTCATACTTTATAGAAACAGGAATAAAAAGGATCTTGCTTGGAAGAAAGTGAGTGAGGAGGTCGGACAATCTGGTGAGTTGTAAAAAAACGCTCTTTACTCAATTTGAGCTCCCTATTGAGACTACAAGCTAGTTAAAGCCGGCAAATTGAGCTTAATCGCCGTATTTTAAAACAATTCATGTCAGCCATTTCACAACGAGACGAGCCGGCTGGCAGAAGCTCCTCCCATTATGCAAATTTGCGTCTGTTGTGAAGTGAATGTCAAATGAAGCAAGTAAATGTTCAAGCGTCCAACTATGCGCGAATAGCGATTTATTCGCGCAAGTCGCGTCTGGTGTGAACGCATGGTTAAAGGAACACTCACCTATTTTTTTAAATAAGCTCATTTTCCAACCTTCCTAGAGTTAAACAGTTTAGTTTTTCCATTTTCGGATCCATTCAGCCGATCTCCGGGTCTGGCGCTAGCACTTTTAGCATAGCTTAGCATAGATCATTGCATCTGATTAGACCGTTAGCATCTCGCTCAAAAATGACCAAAGAGTTTCGATATTTTTCCTATTTAAAACTTGACTCTTCTGTATCGTGTACTAAGACCGACGGAAAATGAAAAGTTGTGATTTTCTAGGCCGATATGTCTAGGAACTATTCTCTCATTCCTGCGTAATAATCAACAAACTTTGTGCCATCCCATGAGTGCAGTGGCACAATGATATTACACAGCGCCTGAAAATAGTCCCCAGCGCTCTCTGTGTAAGCAGGTTGTCACGTTGGTTATGTTGACGGAAGTTAGACTATTTTCATGCGCTGTGTAATATCATCGCGCCGCTGCACTCATGGTATTTTTGCAACTTTGCAAATTTAATAATTTAATAGTATAATTCTAGGAATAGTGCGTTATATAGTTTCACTTACTATTGTTTGCTTAAGTCTCTATCATACAGCTTTTGAATTTAATTGAATATCAGAGCTGAAATATTAATGCTTAAATATCTAACGCTTCATATATCTGTTCACTGAATATGTGTGCTTGTCTTAAATGCTATCATATGTAAAGTTTGACGAATGAATGTACGGATGAATGCTATCATACGTAAAGTTTTATTTATTTTTAATTATGGATTTTTTTATATTTAATAGTATTTACTTTAGGTACAGTCTTTACATGATACAACACAAGTTTTGGATCTAAGTTTCTAGAACCAAAAATCTCTAATATAGGACTTGGAATATTATACAAATGCCAATCTTGTAAAATATTAAAATCAGACAAAAGCGATATTAGATACATATGACAGTATCAGCAGAATAAAGTTGAATGTTTGGTAATTAATTATACATAAATGGAAAAAACAAGTGGTCCCAGTATTGAGCCTTGAGGCACACCTCTTTGTTGAATCAAAAAAATCTGATTTAACATTGTTTTCTATTATGCAGAGATGAATAAAATTTGGTATTGGATTAGATTTGTTATTCACATACAAAAAACATGGTTTTCTTTAGATTTTAGGGTTTTATCTTTTAGGTTTTCCTTAATTTTTTTGTAATATACCCTTTTATTGGGCTAAGTGACTAAACAACTAACTTCTTTATATACATATATATATTAATACATTTGTCCAGAGCTAAGAGTGTCAATGCATAGCTTGAGATGAAAAATTAGACGTGACATTTGAAGAAAAAGATAAATATCACTTGTGAACAGAATATTTTCATTGTGTGTGTCAATTCCAGTCAAGCTAATGTTTAAATTATGCACGGTATATTACGGACAAAACATTATAGATGAGAGTAATCATTACATGATAGTTTAGAGCATATGCACAGTTCACAAACAGCATATTTTCCACATATATTATATTGCACATGTATAATATACAGCAGCACTGCATCCAGACCATTAGTAAAGGAGAGCGAGGGGTCATTTAGTGGCGGTGTAACCGCGGGAGCTGCAGACTCTCTTATCAGCGCTGATTTACAGCTCCTGTCTCCAACACACAGCAGCGTCATTAATAGGGGTGTGTGTGTGTGTGTGTGTGTGTGGTAACATCATTAATAGAGACAGTGATTAATTTCACACTGAACCCTGAGCAGCCTGAAGTATTTGATTTATGACACGCTGAGAGTTCAGCTCATTGACTCGTTATTTATGCTGATGACCAATTAGTGAGGTCAGGACTGCTGAGTGAACCTGCGCTCAGAAGAGACTGAATCTGTGATTGTTTTATACTGAATGCGTCTGCTTCTCTATTACAGATGCCAAACTATACACTCTTGACTTCTCATGCAAACGTGAGTGGTGTTTTAGGTGGTGGCCTGAAAGGAGGTACATAAAACCTGGATACATATTTGCATTTTGTATGTTTATTTCAAGCGGCTCCGCCCCTAGTTTCTCTAGAAACCGATACAGAAGTGACTTAAACTGCAGTTCATGGACTGGCCACTAGAGAGCGGCTCCAGAAGGAGCAGAATCTCACTGAGCTCATGTTAAAATGCCCAACTTTACAGCAGAAGAACACATGTTTACAGTCTAGGACACATTGTGCTTTTGGTTTGTACGGCTAATTTTGTCCTTCATGACGACTGTGAGGGGGGGACTTTATTTATAACTCATTCGTTTACATTATATAAAGCCTTAAAGGAACTGTATGTAAGAAATGTATTTCAATTAATCATAAAATGGCCCTGATATGTCACTAGACATTAAGAAATCATGTTAATTTCAAATACTTATATCACTGACAACGGTTGTCCGGCCAAGATATTGTCATTTTAAAAGTGAAGTTGCAGCCCTCAACTGATGTTGATGTTGACATGTTGTGTTTTGGCCTGAAGCGCCACCCTCCACCTGTCGACCAATCACGAAGTCAGTAGTGTTTCTGCATTCGGGTTGCCAGCTCTGCTCTAGTTACCACAGCTGCAGCTATAAACTTTTTGGATAAACAATGTCTAACTTTACGAAACCTAAACGACCTCGTTATGAATCAGAAAAACGTTGTGACAGTGTCCGAAATAAAACAAGGATTTGTATAGGAGATGCCTTTGAAAGATGGAGACAGCTTAAAACGGAGAATAATTTGAAGACTGATGCCAACGTTGCTAATTTTCTCCTGGACAGGTAAGGTTCATCTATGTTTGGCTAACTTGTACTTAATGTAAATGGACATTTCAAATATTCATGACAGTCGAACAAAGTTATGCATGTTCGTGCAAAGTAACGTTAGGTTAGCGCAGATGGAGGAGGCGGGTCATTGAATTGAAAAGGTAACGTTAAGGAATTGTTTGGTAAATAAAAATGGCGAGTCGTCATTGCTAACATTAGTAATGCATTATCAGAGCCCGTTTCTCTGTCATTATGCTGGGACGCTGAGGAAAACAACATTAGCACGCCTATTATGGCAATGTGAAAATGTATTTGAGACAGTAGCCTAACATTACCTCTGTAAAAATTATTCCTCATTCGTTTTTCACATATATAGTGGACAAAACATGCTGTAAGTTGACCTGTATGACCATTGCTAATGTTATTTAGCTTTGCTGTAATTTTACTATACTATACTATAGTATTTTTTCATGTGGGAATGTACGAGCGTTCATATTTACGATTATAATTGGGGATACACCGCTCAACAGTAATTTGAAAGTGATTGCAGTACCAGTTTTGGCCACAGTCCTACATACAGCTCCTTTAAAGTTCTGCATGATTAAGGGTGTGGCCACTTTGAGTGACAGGTGGATTGTTGTTTGTCTGCTGTGTGTTAGTCCTCGTGTCACCTCAGCTCCGCCCACGTCCCGCCTCTTTGCCCATTTTCTGTTATCCTGGAGTGACGCGCTGCCAAGATGGCAACTCGTCCCTACTTTACTCTTCAAAACTCTCTTCAGATCCTATGGGTGACGTCACGGACACTATGTCCATACTTTTTTACAGTCTATGGTTTATTTACGTATGTGCAAATGTTGAATATTTGTTTATATCAGGGATTCCCAAACTTTATCAGCCATACCCCTTTGACCTAAAATATTTTCTTGAATTTAAATTTTGTTCATTTAAAGTTGGCATGAATTGTTTTTTTCTTCCCTATAAACCGCTTCTCAAACAAGAACAAATGTAGGGCGGGGCTTGATTTTGTCTGTGGGGAATTGATTGGATGGCTGTGGTTTGCTATTGGTGGATCTCATGTGAGTGACAGGTTGTCCCGCCCTCATCAACAGAGAAGAGATGTTGCTGCAAGAGAGAGGGGAAGTTATTCTGATTCAAGATTATAAGGCACGCGAGTTTAATAATGTGCACGTACTGCAATATTCCATAAAAAACAAGAATTGTCCATTTTGATTTCATGGTGACTTTAACAACTCATTTGCATGTTCAACGGTTCTCTGATGGCGGTTAATGGTCACATGACTTGCAGCTATCAATTTTGATCGTTTTAGTGTTAAGTTCCTCCACTGACCACCAGGGATTCGCAAACCCCAGTTTGGGAAACACTGGTACAAATAAATATGTGTCATCACGTGTCAATCAAATGCATCACACATCCAGATCTGGAATCAGTGGCAGTCCCGCAGAACGCCTGATCACCCAGCGGTCTCATTTATGTGTTTGGCTGGAAAAGGAAATGATAACAGCATGTTCCTAAATGAGCTTAATCATCTTAATTAACTAGTTCTGCTGCTAAATGAGTGTAATCATATTAATTAGGGCTGTGTAAGCACACCCGTGCAGTCCCTCCTGCGCACACAGGTGAAGAACAAGAACCTCATTACAGAGGAATCAGCCGAGGTTACATGAAGCTCTGTGTGTGTGTGTGTGTGTGTGTGTGTGTGTGTGTGCGTGCAGTAGATTAATGCTGCGTTCACACCAAACGCGAATAGAGCGTTACATTCACGTCTATCGCATCTAGTTGGACGCTTGAACATGACGCGCATATAAATCGAGCATTTAAAGCAAAATAGACGCGGAGCTGCGCCTGGATGACAGCTCGCTCTCACTCATGAATGTATATTTAAGGCTAAAATAAAACAAAATATGTCATAAAACACCACTCTGCCTCTTTACATTTTCATTAAAAAATATTAAACATAAATAGCCACACAAATGTGGTTCAGGCAACGCATACCTGGATTATCTTCACTGCATGTATATTTATAACAAACTAAATATAAAACACAGCCATGCCTCTTTTTGTTTAAATTTTAAAAACAAATATTAAACACATTAATATGCTGTTCAGACAATAAGTGTGCATATATATGATTTTTACTGTAATAAGATTAAATATGACATAAAACACGACCCAGTCTCTGTTTGTTAAATGTCAGTTTGTGTGTGATCAATAATAGCCATTATAAAAGTATAAGTAAAAGTTATAAGAAGCTATAGAATAAATAAAGCAAACAATTCAGTCAAACAAAGTCAGCGCTAGTCGGCTACAGCGGTAAAGTTAAATATCCTAAAAAATAAAGTTATGAAACTTCTCTTTGCCCTCAGTCAAAACGATTCGCCAGGGAAAAAATTATAGATTCATGAGAGCAAAGATTGGCCGTTAGATCCACACAAGACGAATTATATCTTTAAACACTACAGAGACATCAGAGCCAGCGGCAGACGACAGAAGAACTAGCTGAGGAAAGGCTGCTCTCGCCGGGGTTAATGAGCGCCGCTGATCCACTGGAGCTCACACACACACACACCAGATCACATGTTCAACTCCACACACACCAGATCACATGTTCAACTCCACACACACCAGATCACATGTTCAACTCCACACACACCAGATCACATGATCAACTCCACACACACCAGATCACATGTTCAACTCCACACACACCAGATCACATGTTCAACTCCACACACACCAGATCACATGTTCAACTCCACACACGCCAGATCACATGTTCAACTCCACACACACCAGATCACATGTTCAACTCCACACACACCAGATCACATGTTCAACTCCACACACACCAGATCACATGATCAACTCCACACACACCAGATCACATGTTCAACTCCACACACACCAGATCACATGTTCAACTCCACACACACCAGATCACATGTTCCAATAGGCGCTCTCTTTATAAATAAACCACAGATTTGAGCTTTAAACAACTACATTCTCACCTGAAAAAGTCTTAAAACTACATTTTGTTACGCAATAACAGTAGTATTTTTAAAGTACACAGGGTTTCTCATCCGCTATTGACTTATATTAGTTTATCACCACGTGACAGCAGCGAGCTGGCTCCTGATTGATTAGCACGGCGTGAATTGACACCAAAGTTCAGATTTTTCAACTCGGGTGTCAAACGTGAATTCGCTTCAAATGCGTGAATGCACAAAAAGCAGCACTCGCGCAAGACGCTCAATTCGCGTGAACTGGATGTGTGAATGAGATGAAATCGCGTCCACCGCGCTGCGCTAAATGCGCCTATTGCGCCGCAGGACCTCAAGACCAGTGTTAATTTTGACAGCAAATTTTGCTTCAGTTTTAGTCATAGTCTTTTGACTAAAATGCCATTTAGTTTTAGTCATATTTTAGTCACCTGAATTGTTTTTAGTTTTAGTCTAGTTTTAGTCGACTAAAATCTAATGAGTTTTTATAACTATATAGTTTTTATAACTTTGTATTTCTGCTTTAGTTAGTAGGCCATATGAGGTTAAGCTAAAGCTTCAAATAAGTTTATTTATTTATTTAATTTCAGTTAACATTTATTTAATTTCAAGTAATGAAGATTTTTAGTTAACTATTTTAACCCTTATACTATGATATTTTATTGAATATGTGTCAAATACTGGTCTTTCCTCCTGACTATGAATTAAATGGGAGTTCAATTAAATACAGTTTATTGTGTAACCAAAAAACGAATATATAATGCGTGACTTTTAATTACAAACAAGTTCGAAATACACCGGGACTCTTATTTTGAAATGTATGTGCCTTACAGTTGCAGGAGCTCATTCAAGTTCAGGAGATAAAATATGCATTGTTACAACTGTCTAAAACATATTACTATATAAACATCGTAAAGTAAACATTGTCATTATTCATCAGCATTAGTTAAATAATTGTCTGGCATAAATGTGTGTTATTCATTGATTGTGAGACGCTCTGGAGCTGGATTGGGGATGAGCCTATAGAAGCTCAACAGGGCCGTGTTTTCCAGCAGTTAGATCAGTTCAGATCAAATGTGCTCATCTGTTTTACAGGACATCAGTTCTGACCCCATCTCTTCCCTAATCCACCCTCACTAACATTTTCCTCTCGTTTTTATCTGTTGACGAAAATGACAGTAGGTTTTCGTCATAGTTTTTGTCATCCAACAGTAGTTTTTATTTAGTTATCGTCTCGTTTTCGTCAGTGAAAAAAGGTTGTTGACAAAAATTATGACGAAAATGATTCGTCAACGAAATTAACACTGCCCCAGACACGCGTCAACACGTCTTTATATTGACTTAAAGAGCACCTATCATGGCATTTAAAATGTTCCAAATATTGTTTTAGAAGTCCCCAACAACAGTTTTGCATGCATGCAATGACAAAAAAGACTTTAGTTTTCTTATAATATGCATTTATTTTTACCTGTTTTGACAGCGATTCTCAAATGATTCCTTTAGTGATTCACTTTTCAAAACCCCGCCTTTACGTGACGCTAATCTGCGCTGATTGGTCAGATGACCCAGTCAGTTGTGATTGGTTTAGTCTGTGCAGATATTTTCGGAAACGGAACGCCCATCAAAGTCTTATAGTGACAGTAATTTGTTAATATGTGTCAGGAGTTATGAATATGAAAACCGCGTCGGTACTGTTTGATTGTAATATGAGCCTCAGCTGATCTCATTCATAAAAAAACTCCTCTATTCTCCTCACGAAGACTCGCGACAAATCAACATCCCTCAGGGCTTTTAGTTCAAAAGTGTGCAGATGAGGAGACATATTGATAGATTCTCATATGTCTGTGTCAAATTTCTAAACAGAGGAGTATTTTTTATTCAATACTTCCTCAAAATGGGCAGTTATAGCCTAATCATGAGCGATTGAGTCTCTTATGTGTTGTTTTCAATTCATACTGGCAGCCGGAGGGCGCTCTGTGCACATGTAGTCCATGTATGGTACAGACAGACGAAGAAGAACCATGTGCCATAATAGAAGTCCATAATAAAAGCTTCCTGAGATCGCGAAACATACATTTGACGACTAATAAACACACAATCGCGACGATGTATGGTTTGTCTTCAAGCCACCTAGTCTTCAAATGCTCATCCTTGGGCAGATGAAAAAAGTTTGCTTTTGAGTCGCACTTCAGAACACAGCGTCTCGTCACCATGATGTTTTCTAGTTTTCACTGGCGTCTCGTGGCCATGATGTTTTCTAGTTTTCACTGGCGTCTCGTGGCCATGATGTTTTCTAGTTTTCACTGGCGTCTTGGAGCGCAATAAGTGGGCGTATCGTATTCAAATAACTTGACAAGTTGACGTCATCTAGTCAGAGAAAAAGCTTCGGTCTTCTAACGATTCTTAAAAATGACTCAGAGTCGACTCTTACTTTTGAAAGAAAATAACTATATATACGGTGCACTGTCATATTTCAAGCTATCACAGGATGTTTTTGTTCACTTAGATCCATGGGCGTCAGTTTGGTTTGAAATGTGCTGGGGACAGAGACGCATTCAGAAGTGCATTTTCAGAAGTGCTGGGTACATTTTTTTTTCTCTTTCGCGCAGGTCATGTTTTGAAAGACTATGTCCTGCAGCTTACTAATGTAAATAAATAAAAATGTCAGATGAGACATATTGCGGGTCTTATAGCCTATCTTACTAATGCCGACGAAAGCGCCCCGCGAATTCTTTAATGTTTTTCATTTTTGCAATTTTTTTTACCACTTCATTATCAGAGTCCCACTGGAGCCCGTGTTTTTTTAATGCTCCCTATTACACATTAGTTACAGCCATTAAAATTGTTCAGTTTTGTTTTTAATGTCAAAGTAGATATATTTCGTTTTGTTTCTTTATTAAGTTAATTTAGAAAAATGTTTAAAGCATTTAATGTTTGTTAAACTAAAGTTTTTGCTTTTTAAAGTGACGACCAAGCGGCCAGCGGCCGACAGTGAGTTAACCCAACACTTTAGCCTCTGAAATCAACACTTGACTTGTCTTGCTTATTAAATCCATAAAAAACACTTAAAGCATCGTTTAAACGTTTAGCCTATTATCACCACCATCACAGTAAAAAGGCATTTTTGACAAGATGAGGCAGGCAGATCGCAACGGTGCGCGCAAACAAAACGGGCTACACAATCTAAACAAATAATTAAAAATAAAAAACATGCTGGTTGTCTTACCTTAGGCTACACCTCTCCGCGAAATGAATATATATCCGATCTTCAATTCCCGTGCTATATGCACATTTAACGGAGTTCATGTCAACGAAATCAACCGATATGAGCATTTTATTCATCAGCTCTTTTCAACATCAAAGACCGCATTATGAGAACGAGCGACCTAAACACTGGTAAGAGCCTTTAGTCTCATTAATTTTAATGAAGATAATTGTGCTTTTGAGCATCTAAAACTTAGCTTATTTTCAGTTTCACTTGTGGCAGTTTGCGTGTTGGCTTGCTTTACTCATTTGCGGCGATGCGTGTTGCATAGCGCCGTCCTATAGCCTAAAAAAGCCCGAAGCCCGGCCCGCGTCTGAGGTAGGCTATGACTGGAAAATTGGCCCGAAGCCCGGCCCTAGGGCGTAAAAAAGTCGGGGCCCGTCGGGGCTGTAAAGAACTGTATAGGCTACATCAATCCATTACAACAATTTCGTGTTATGGGCACTGCCACTGATACAGGCAGCGGAAGAGCCTATTTTACGGAGCTTGCTTCTGCTTTTCAAACGTTTTTACAACGAAAGATGTCGTTAAAACGACATAAGATCTCGTATCATCCAGAAAATAAGTGTTTTTTTTTTTTACACGATTCTTACCAACAAACTTAAAAAAAAGAGTCTAAAGAGTTTATAACTACACAAAATATTTTGATTTTGGCCGTCAGCGTCCTGATCCATCATTGCACATCACACTCATCTACCTAATCTCCTTGAAGTTTACTTCCCGCTACTTTTTCCCTCTTCCTCCCGCCCGCGTCTTCTTCTTCTTCGATAGTAGCCTAAGCCAGTGTTTCCCAACTTTTTTCAGTCATTTTATCATACGTTACGCTAGGGGTATAACGGTACAGATTGCTCACGGTTCGGTTTGTATCATGGTTTTAGGTTCACCGTTTCGGTACGGTTCAGTATTTGCTATGTTCAGGGAAAAAAGGACTACAGTCAAATAAAAAAAAAGAAAATAATAAGAACAAATCATTTATATACAAGCAGCAGCACAAATAAATACTATCGAGCAAAGATACTACTAAAATAAACTATGCTTTTCAGGTTTTTCAGGTACGTCTAACATTAGTTTTCAGGTACAGAAATTGATCAAATGTAAAATAACATTGCATATTTGACTGTATAAATTAAAGATTAATACTATTAAACTTACAAAAGCTATTCAATCAAGAGCAGTGAGTGATGCCCTTGTCTTTTGTTTGACATTAAACAGACAGCTGTAAAGGCTCCTGCCCCTTTAAGACCTCGGATATGCGTCGTCTTTTCTGGACTGTATAAAGTTTACTTAAGCCATAAACAGACTATGTCTGCTAGAATACTCATCAATATGGACATGTTGACATACTTTTTGCGTGAGTTTGTCCGTTCAAGAGCAAGACTTGAAAGAGAACTCAATATTTGCGCGCTGAGAGACGTGTGCGCGCTCTAGGATAAGTGCACTGTGCACAGACAAATTTTCTCACAGTGCGCGCGACTTCTCATTCGCGTCTTCTGGCACTAAAACAGATAGTTGCGTGTTCTGAGTTAACACAATCAGAACGTAAAAATACGGGAAAATACTAAAACGGGAAGACAGCGGGAAAAGAGCTAAAATACGTGAGAAACCCGGAAAAAACGGGAGGGTTGACAGCTATGAATTGAGTGGAAAAAATAATATGTGTGTGTCAGCAATGCTTCACCGCAAAATTGAACTCGAGGTTTAAAAAAAAAAAAAAAGTGGTGGGTACAAAAGGACTCATGACGAAATCTGGTGGGTACGCGTCCCCCCCGTCCCCCCCGAAATCGACGCCTATGCTTAGATCTATGTTACACACTACATGAAAGGTAAATTTCAAAATTCCATGATAGTTGCTCTTTAACATGGAAGTCACTCGCTCCAGACGCTCTATTCGCGTTTGGTGTGAACGCAGCATAACTGTGCATTAACACAAGACGCAACTTGCGCGAATAATTCGCGTTATTCGCACATAGTTGGACGCTTGAACATTTTGAGTTTACTCGCTTCATTCGCACATGACATTCACTTCACAACGGACGCATATTCGCGTCATGTGAGGGGCTTCTGCCAGCGGCTCGTCTCGTTGCAAAATGGCTGACATGGATTGTTTTAAAATACGGCGAATAAGCTCAATTGGCCGGCTTTAACTAGCTTGTAGTCTCATTAGGGTTATGTAGAGCTCAAATTGAGTAAAGAGCGTTTTCTACAACTCACCAGATTGTCTGACCTCCTCACTCGCTTTATTCCAAGCAAGATCCTTTTTATTCCTGTTTCTATAAAGTATGAAGATGTATCGTACAGCTCCGGGTATACACATATGATTTTGTCCTCATTGTTGTCACTACTAGAGCAAGCTCCTGATTGGTTAACGCCGCGCGAATATCCGCCAAAGTTCCGATTTTTCAACTTGCGCGATTCGCGTGTCAAACGCTCAATTCGCGCCGCAGAATGTCTATTCGCGTCTTTGCATTGACTTAACATGTAAATCACTTGCGCAAAACGCTTCATTCGCGTCTGATTTGAACGCACTATAAGAGCTTTAGTGCGGTGAACGAAGGGTGTTACGCATCTTTAGTGTGTTGCTTGGGTGTTCTTGTAAAAATTCGAAGTCAAAATGCTTAGAAAATAGTGCGCAATCATTTTGCTTTGCATTGAAGACCAAAAGACAACAGCATAGACTATTGAATTATAACTCTTTGGAGTTTGATAAAGCTAGAGCACATCCTCAGGGTGCACCGCAGTATCTCCAGCACTTTTCTGTATGGAGAAACACAAAGACAAAGCCTGTAAGTGCTGCCAAATAATCAAACGCACTTGCACAACATTGATTAACCAACCACAAGATGACGGTTTAAAATCCTGCGGTAATAAGGACAAACGATTCCGTGCGGAGGAAAGAGAATATCGACGGCTCAGACTGGACGGGGCCAAGGTCACTCAGAAACCGTTTCAGCACTTCTGCTCGGGAGAGAGTTAAATGTGATATCGGAGAGTATTGGCAAACTAGGGGCCGATGAGCGAGAGAGAGGCGGATAGATGGACTAAAGGTTGTCATTTAACAAGATGCTGCCATTTACTATTGATTCTTTGGCAAGGAGAAAGACAGCAGCCTGCTAAACGTGACCTCACAGTCTGGACCTCAGACGCCCACAGGCCACTCACTGACCGCCATTTCATTTAGAATTTATCACCATTCCTTCTCATTTACTCTTTTCATTTATTTATTATGTTGGCTTGAGAAAGAACTTGTTCTTCTTCTGAGACTAACGTTTCTGACTCTTGAGTTTTCAAGCTGTAACCAAGTTTTGTTTTTTCTATATCTTTTCTAACGGATCTGGCTTTGGGAATTCCCGTATCGGACTTCCGAACAATCCCAAACCCACATAGACGTTCATAGAAGGCGTTCATATTAATCATGTTATAAACATGGTAGCAAGATGTTAAATCATGTTAACAAAATGTTAAAACATACTTGCCAGTCTAGTGGCCAGTCCATGAATGGCAGTTTAAGTCACTTCTGTGTTGCATTCAAGAGAAAGACCATAAGGTTGTGCTTGATTAAAACATGTTAGCAATGTGCTAATTCATGCTAGGAACATGTTAACATTCTAAAACACCCTATCTATCTATCTAGCTGTCTGTCCATCCATCTATCCATCCATCCATCTATCCGTCTGTCCGTCCATCCATCTGTCCATCCGTCCATCTGTCCATCCATCCATCTGTCCATCCATCTGTCCGTCCATCTGTCCATCCATCCGTCCATCCATTCATCCATCAATCTATCTGTCCATCCATCCATCCATCTGTCCATCCGTCTGTCCGTCCATCCATTCATCCATCAATCTATCTGTCCATCCATCCGTCTGTCCGTCCGTCTGTCCGTCCATCCATCAATCTATCTATCCATCAATCTATCTATCCATCCATCCATCCATCTATCCGTCTGTCCATCCATCCATCCATCCATCCATCCATCCATCCGACCCACCCATCCATCCATCCATCCATCCATCTATCCGTCTGTCCGTCCATCCATCCATCCACCCGACCCATCCATCCATCCGTCCATCCATCCATCTATCCGTCTGTCCATCCATCCATCCATCCACCCGACCCATCCATCCATCCGTCCATCCATCCATCTATCCATCCATCCATCTGTCCATCCATCCATCTGTCCATCCATCCATCTGTCCATCTATCTGTCCATCCATCCATCCATCTGTCCATCCGTCTGTCCGTCCATCCATTCATCCATCAATCTATCTGTCCATCCATCCGTCTGTCCGTCCGTCTGTCCGTCCATCCATCAATCTATCTATCCATCAATCTATCTATCCATCCATCCATCCATCTATCCGTCTGTCCATCCATCCATCCATCCATCCATCCATCCGACCCACCCATCCATCCATCCGTCCATCCATCCATCTATCCGTCTGTCCATCCATCCATCCATCCACCCGACCCATCCATCCATCCGTCCATCCATCCATCTATCCGTCTGTCCATCCATCCATCCATCCATCCACCCGACCCATCCATCCATCCGTCCATCCATCCATCTATCCATCCATCCATCTGTCCATCCATCCATCTGTCCATCCATCTGTCCGTCCATCTATCCATCTGTCCGTCCATCTGTCCATCCATCCGTCCATCCATTCATCCATCAATCTATCTGTCCATCCATCCATCCATCTGTCCATCCGTCTGTCCGTCCATCCATTCATCCATCAATCTATCTGTCCATCCATCCGTCTGTCCGTCCGTCTGTCCGTCCATCCATCAATCTATCTATCCATCAATCTATCTATCCATCCATCCATCCATCTATCCGTCTGTCCATCCATCCATCCATCCATCCATCCGACCCACCCATCCATCCGTCCATCCATCCATCTATCCGTCTGTCCGTCCATCCATCCATCCACCCGACCCATCCATCCATCCGTCCATCCATCCATCTATCCCTCTGTCCATCCATCCATCCATCCACCCGACCCATCCATCCATCCGTCCATCCATCCATCTATCCGTCTGTCCATCCGTCCATCCATCAATCAATCCATCCATCCATCTATCTGTCATCCATCCATCTATCCATCTATCCGTCTGTCCGTCCATCCATCTGTCCGTCCATAGTGGCCAGTCCATGAATGGCAGTTTAAGTCACTTCTGTGTTGCATTCAAGAGAAAGATCATAAGGTTTGGCTTGATTAAAACATGTTAGCAATGTGCTAATTCATGCTAGGAACATGTTAACATTCTAAAACACCCTATCTAGCTGTCTGTCCATCCATCTATCCATCCATCCGTCTGTCCGTCCATCCATCTGTCCATCCATCCATCTGTCCGTCCATCTGTCCATCCATCCATCTGTCCATCCATCTGTCCGTCCATCTATCCATCTGTCCATCATCCGTCCATCCATTCATCCATCAATCTATCTGTCCATCCATCCATCCATCTGTCCATCCGTCTGTCCGTCCATCCATTCATCCATCAATCTATCTGTCCATCCATCCGTCTGTCCGTCTGTCCATCCGTCCATCCATCAATCAATCCATCCATCCATCCATCCATCCATCTATCTGTCATCCATCCATCTATCCATCCATCTGTCCATCCATCCATCTATCCATCTATCCGTCTGTCCATCCATCCATCCACCCATCATCCATCCATCCATCCATCTATCCATCCGTCTGTCCATCCGTCCATCCATCCATCAATCAATCCATCCATCCATCTGTCATCCATCCATCTATCCATCCATCTGTCCATCCATCCATCTATCCGTCTGTCCATCCATCCATCCACCCATCATCCATCCATCCATCCATCTATCCATCCATCTGTCCATCCATCCATCTGTCCATCCATCCATCTATCCATCCATCTGTCCATCCATCCATCTATCCATCTATCCGTCTGTCCATCCATCCACCCATCATCCATCCATCCATCTATTCATTCATCCATCCATCCATCTATTCATTCATCTATCCGTCTGTCCATCCATCCCAACCGTCCATCCATCTATCTATCTATCTATCTATCTATCTATCTATCTATCTATCTATCTATCTATCTATCTATCTATCTATCTGTCTGTCTGTCTGTCTGTCTGTCCGTCCGTCCGTCCGTCCGTCCGTCCGTCCGTCCGTCCGTCCGTCCGTCCGTCCGTCCGTCCGTCCGTCCGTCCGTCCGTCCGTCCGTCCGTCCGTCCGTCCGTCCGTCCGTCCGTCCGTCCGTCCGTCCGTCCGTCCGTCCGTCCGTCCGTCCGTCCGTCCGTCCGTCCGTCCGTCCGTCCGTCCGTCCGTCCGTCCGTCCGTCCGTCCGTCCGTCCATCCATCAATCTATCTGTCCATCCATTTGTCCATCCATCCATGCATCCATCCATTCATTCATCCATCCATTCATTCATCTGTCTGTCCATCCATCCCAACCGTCCATCCATCTATCCGTCCGTCCAATCTGATTTCTGATAGACAGTAATTGCCTTCAAAACCTTCAAACTTTAAGCTTTAAAACTACTTTATACTTCAAACTGAAAACCTTTAAACTTCAAGCTTTTAAAACTTCAGGCTTTCTCAAGCCAACATCAAAGTTTGTCTTGACAAACTTTTTTTTTAATCTAGCCTTAGTATGTGTATTACCATCTTGGTAACACTTTAGAATAATGGTCATTAGTTAACATTAGTTAATGTATTAACTAACATGAACTAACCATGAGCAGTGCATTTGTTACTGTATTTGTTCATCTTTGTTAACGTTAGTAAATATAAGTCCAGCTGTTCATGGTTTGTTCATGTTAGTTCACAGTGCATTAACTAATGTTAACAAGATTTTAATAATGCATTAGTAAATGTTGAAATTAACAAAGATTAATAAATGCTTTATAAGTGCATTATTAGTTAATGTTAACTAATGTAGTTAACTAATGACCATTATTCTAAAGTGTTACCAATATCTTAAAGCACTTGAGATGAGTTGCATTTTGCTACACACATACCCCCAAACATTTATTTTATTTGATCATTTGATCATTTTATTTTAAATAAAAGAATCTCCATAAACAGCCCGTTATAATGAAATAAACAGGTTGGTAATATACGTTGGTCACTTGGTCTCTTCCTGTCCGATCGGGCGGTTCTTGGCTAGAATACGCTGCAAATCGCAGCCGGATTAGTCAATAATCAGATGTCTGGCTAAGCGAGGCTGTGCCTTGAGCGATGCCTTTGACTTTTACCCATAGACCGTAAAAAAATATGGACGACGCGACTTCATTGACTTCCTCTGACCAAAGTTGAAGCTTTCATAGGCCCGCTCACGGCGCTGACATCTTGGGACCGAGTCTGCGCAGTAGCGATCTCGGGACCGGAGTTGCGCAGTAGAGAACAGGAAGTAGAGGCGCGATTATCAAAAGCCCGCCCACACTCTCGCAGATGCAGAACAATTAATTATGTTGGTGTGAAATAAACAGTTATGGAAATTAAGCTCCAGCTTAAGCTCCAATCTCCTCCCAAAAATCCAGAAAAAAGTCTGTTAGTGCCTCAGTGACAACTTCACTCAGAGAAGCCGTCAATCTCAGCTGTCAATCATGACGTCACACCCCCGTTATTATAGCATCAAATAACTCACTAAAACTAAACTTATTTAAAAAAAACGAACACTTGAAATGAAATTATTGTAATAAAAACTGCCTAAAATGACAGAAACCATCTTTAGGAAACAATTATTTGAAGTGTAATTAAATTATTTAGTGTGTCTCGCGCCCATTCAAATACATGGAGAGGCGGGGTTTAGGAGCTATACTGGGACCGGCCACCGGGAGGCGATCGAGGCGCGAAAGCTTCAATTTCTGACTGGAGCACTACATGCTTGCTTTTACCCCTTTTCCACCAAGGCAGTGCTAGAGCTAATTCAGAGCCAGAGCTAGTCCCAGTTCATAGTTGGTTCGCCTGAGGAGCTTCTAAGAACCGTTTGCTTTTCCACCTGCTGAGAGCCACAACAGAGCCATGTTACGTCACTGTATACGCCTCATCTCTCTCAGCAACGCTAGCGAGGTAGCGGCAGTGTTGCCAAGTCTGTGGTTTTGCCGCGGGCTGTTTTTTCATGTCCGCGGGATGAAGCGACCCCAGTTATGTGATATTTAGCCCCATATTGCGAATTTTAGTAGGCAACCATGCCAAAAAACACATATTTTACCCCCAAATGTGATTTTTACTGGGGAATCCCCCCTGGAACGCGATTGGGCTTGTTTTGAGTAGCAATTGGGCGGGTTTGTTGTGAAAACCTGGCAACCCTGGGCAGCGGGAAACACACACACACACACCAGGCTTGTTCGAGATGCATCGGCGCTGCGCAGATCGATCCACGTATGATATAAAAAAAACGCATGAGTGAATCAAAAGCATAAGGAGTCGTATGCTCTCGCTGGACTCGTTATCATACGGCGATCGGTCTCTGCACAGCACCGCTGCGAACAAGCCTTCCATCAACAATGCAAACGTTGCGTTACTATTGATTCACATGGCTTTACGATCCTACATCGGCATCACAACACAACGCAAACACAGCGAATCCAACGCATTCATGCAGGTCGCCGTAATTTGTATAGACGGAGATTACAAACGAGCAGCAGCTGTTAGCTCCATTAGCTGCTATTTCACAATGGTGGATCTCCAGTTTGTGTTGGTCTTGTTGACTCCGCCCCCAGCGCCGAACGTAATCGGTTCTTACTTCTAGCCCTGTTCTAGCCCAGCAATGTTTTGGTGCTACTTAAGAACCACTTTTCCTGGCTCGGAGCTGGGGCTTTGTGTGTGGAAACACAAAGAACCGATTTGAAACTAGGCTCTGGCTCCGATCTAGCTCTGGCTCTACTTTGGTGGAAAAGGGGTATTTGAGTCTCATGAAAGGGAAGCCCTGCACAGCTGGCCTTTACTATCACATGAAACTCTAATCAAGTCATTCTAAATGGTGAAGTAACTGCTATTAAGGTTAATTGGTCTAAAGTCTTACGGATGAAGGCACAGAAATCACAAAACATTCCTCGAACGGTCCCGTTTCTGAGCCCGCCCCTTTGAACTTTAACCTGGCATTACTAGTTCTATATTGTCTTTTTGTACCTTATATTCATCCTTTCTGCTCCCTCTGTTGTGTAACGCTTCATCGTCTCGTGTTATTGTACCAGCACAAGGTCACCCTGACAGGCCTAATGGTGTCATTTATTCTCCTAATTGAAGTGGATATCAGACTTATGACGGTCTCTCTGCTGGCATAATTAATTATAGTGTGATTATAAAGTGCTTTTTATCGGAGTACAGCAAGTGTAAGATTAATATTTAAGTTCTCCGAGGGAGAAAATGCAGATCACAAATAACCTTCAAGTACAATAAAGAGAGTTCAATATTTGAAGTAAAAGCAATTGTTCCAAATAAAAAGAATAATCATTTATGCACCAAACTCGTTATGACTTTAGAAGACTTCAAATATACAGCAAGAGTTGTATGTACCTCTTAATCATGCATTTATGCTGCTTTTTAGAGCTTGACAAGCCATATTTAATGTGTTTTATTGAAGAGAAAAGTAATACGGTTTGCAATGACATTGGAATGAGTAAATGATGACAGAACTTTCGTTCTTGGATGAGTTTAAGCTTATAAACTTTGTCAGCTGGAGATTTTGTGGTGTAATATTTTGTATTCACATCACAGACGACGATAAAACTTTAAAACTAGCTTTGATCCTTGAGCCAGGATGAAACTGCAGAGAGTTATGAAGGTTAGCCAAAGTAAGAGATCATTCGTCAATACTTCAAATATTACTTACACTCTGTCTTTCTGTTGTAGAGCAGGTGCTGAGATGAGTGTGTGTGTGTGTGTGTGTGTGTCAAACATCATTACTATTATTTAAAGGTTTGTTCAAACCAATAACTCTCTGTAGACTTTTTAAAGTTGATGAATGATTTCTCAAATCATATGTCAGATGCACCGTTTTCACTCGCCTGACCATAAAAAACCCACAGACTTGCTAGTATTTTCATGCAAGACAGTAAGTGTCAACTACCCAAAACACACTATCAATGCCATAGGAAGCATCCAGAAAAGGTCTAGCTCTTTACTTGTAGTTAGTGTGTGTTTGGTGTGAGCGAGCGAGTAACGGAGAATAATCTTGTGTGTTTGACTTTGTCCGTGACTCTTCAGAGGGGGTTGGTGTGGGTGTCTTTTCCTTTCTCCACAGGAAGATGAGCCCGTCGTTTCAAACGCCACATTCATCTGTCAGACCGTTCGACCAGAAAGCTGATTTACGGTGTACGTGTGTGTGTGTGTGTGTGTGTGTGTGAGAACCGGGGCCGTGGGTTAAGAGGAGGTCTGGCAGCCAGTGCTGGACATTTATCATCTCTAACTGCGACAGTCAGATAAGAGAAAATAACTCAGTCTCTACACACACACACACACACACACACACACACACACACACACACACACACACACACACACACACACACACACACACACACACACACACACACACACACACACACACACACACACACACACACACACACTTAGGTTTACTGGCCCTGTTTCAATTCATTTCTCTTTTGAACGTTGTTCCAGTTTAGTTTTTTAACCAGTAACCACATTGTTCTACACATCTGTGTTTGTTTATTAAATATTTTTGCTTATTCAGTTAAGCTTTGCACTTGAAACAGTAATGTACAACAGCTCGTTTAACACATTTCACCATATTTAAATAAATTCTACAGCATTCTGTAGCTTGTCCCTCCAAAACTGGCTTTCTTTAGATTTTCCCTCCGAAATAAAATTAGCATTCTGTAGCTTATTCCTCCGAAATCAGCATATGGATTTTCCCTCCAAAGTCAGCATTATGTAGATTTTCCCTCCAAAATCAGCATTCTGTAGATTTTCCCTCCAAAATCGGCATTCTGTAGATTTTCCCTCTAAAATAAAATCAGCATTCTGTAGCGTTTCCCTCCGAAATCAGCATATGGATTTACCCTCCAAAATCAGCATTCTGTAGATTTTCCCTCCAAAATCGGCATTATGTAGCTTTTCCCTCCAAAATCAGCATTCTGTATATTTTCCCTCTAAAATAAAATGAGCATTCTGCAGATTTTCCCTCCGAAATCAGCATTCTGTAGATTTTCCCTCTATAAATAAAATCAGCATTCTGTAGATTTTCCCTCCTAAATCAGCATTCTTTGGATTTTCCCTCCAAAATCAGCATTTTGTGGATTTTTCCCTCCGAAATCAGCATTCTGTGGATTTTCCCTCTAAAATAAAATCAGCATTCTGTAGCTTTTCCCTCCAAAATCTGCATTCTGTAGATGTTCCCTCTATAAATAAAATCAGCATTCTGTAGATTTTCCCTCCTAAATCAGCATTCTGTAGATTTTCCCTCCAAAATCTGCATTCTGTAGATTTTCCCTCCAAAATCTGCATTCTGTAGATTTTCCCTCCTAAATCAGCATTCTGTAGATTTTCCCTCCAAAATCTGCATTCTGTAGATTTTCCCTCCAAAATCTGCATTCTGTAGATTTTCCCTCCAAAATCAGCATTCTGTAGCTTTTCCCTCTAAAATAAAATCAGCATTCTGTAGATTTTCCCTCCAAAACCGGCATTCTCTAGCTTTTCCCTCCTTCAAAGACAGAGGGCAGTTTTGTGTCCGTTTGAGTGACTTGTCCAGCTATGATTTATACCACGGTTTGGATTGTGTTCTTCATAAATCTGAGCAGACTTTTATTCTGAAAGAAGCAGGGCAGATGAGAAGGCGTCTGGCGTACCTGAGAGACGGAGGGTTCAGGATCAGGTCAGTAGAGCTGCAGGCAGACGCGGAGTGATGGATGTCCGTTAGAATGAGTTTCTCTCCCTGACGGCGCCCATCCCAGAGCCTGATGGATGATGGGAAGGTTCTTCAACCTGCTCCCCCTCACCCGTCTAGGACTTTAATATCCTCGCACGAGCACGGCTATTGATAAAAGTCATATTTTAACATTGGCTGGGGTGTCGTTCATCTGAGAAATGGCCGTTGTGTGTGACAGGAAGGGTTGGGTTTGCAGAGACGTGGGTTTCTTTTGAAGCCCAGTGTTCTTTATGAATATGCATGTGTTTTAAATGTGCTCATAATGACGTCCAGGCATTAGTCCATCCAGAATCTCACTTACATTCATGCTGGAATCTGTTGAACTCTTCAGCATGTATAAAGCAGAGATGGTATAAGGCATGAGCCAGACCTGAAAAAAATTACAATGAGAAATTGCAATTAGAAACAAAGTCCTACTTTTTGATGATGTATGCATGTGTTTCGGGTTAAATGCAAGATAAATTCAATAATATGTGTAGGTGTACTATAGGAATTAGTCTTTATATATCATTGATTTATTCATAGCCCCCAGAATATTTAGTTGTATGAATGAGTTGTTTCTATCTACACACACCGCTGGTCCCTTACAGTGAAGTCTCCATTTTGTGCCGCCATGTTTCTACAGTGGCCCTAAATGGACAAACTAATCTACAGAGCAATAGCTACTCTCTGCTGTCTCAGACGATGACATTTTTGTCCTGTGTCGGCCACCGTAGCTTCTCTATGTGCTCCAAAAGGGAGGGGTGTGTGGTGGACGGTTGCAATTCACAACCTCACCACTAGATGTCGCGAAAATTTACACACTGCACCTTTAAAATACAATGTGTGTGTGGTTCGTCCATAGATGAATTACATATAGCTTTGATGGTGGATGTAGGAAAACAAACACTAATGAGGAACAAAAACTTTAATTTTAAAATTAAAAATGACCACTATAACCAGTAGATGGCATCAGAGGAGCACTTATTGGAAAATTGATTTTTAGACATTATCAACACTATTATGGTGTTTGAAAATCAAAAAATTTTCACTTTATTACATATGTAGGAAAGGCCACAAAATCTCATTACAAAACATTTTCTCGAAATTGCGGAAGAAATTACACAGAGTGAGTAAATAACGCTTCTAAAGTAAATACTGAAGCTGTCAGTCAGTTCAGCGCAAATTCATTGAGTTTTAAACAGTTTATCTTTTATTTTCATCGTGTCTCCGCTTCGTTGTTTGCAATGAGATGATTTGTGCGTCTAACATTTCGCTAAACAAACTCATTCAGTGTTTTGAAAGATACTGAGCGAGTTCTCCTTACTGGTAACTTCGATATCTCTGATTGGTCATTATTTTCATCAGAAATGCCTATGATTGGCTACAATACTCAATGCTGTAAAATCACATTGTAGACACATTTGCAGCGCTGGTGAACTCACGTCATGAATACTACAACCAGATTGCTTTAATTTACTTGCTTTTCTCTTTTATTAAACGATTACAAATTATATGTTACATGTAGTAATATAAATCTGTTAAAGGTGCACTATGTAACTTCTCTGTCCGTTAGAGGTCGCCTATTCAGAACAAAGGCGTAGTTTGATGACGCCACATTTGAGCGCAGAATGGCCATTAACGACTATTTTTATATCGATTAATCTATCGACTAATTTATCACAATAATTTTCAACAATTTTACTTTAAAACATTTAATTTAATTCCAACTTTGGCCTTCAGTAGTGTACTATAAAAAAGTATAAATATAAACAAGCCCTTGACAAAATGTAAAACTAAAAGAGTAAAAATGTAAAAAGGTACGAATTTGTAAACCAACACAACAAAAAAAAAGAATATCAGCAAATACTTTTTATATAGAAGTGTTGTCACGATACCAAAATGATGACTTTGATACGATACCAGACTAAAATACCTCAATACTGATAAAGAATCAATACCGAACTAACTTACTATTCATTGTTTTAGGGTTAAAAAACCCTAAAAACTCACTTGGCCGGCATGTCCCTGCCCTGCTTCACACAGAATATTAGGTCTGGCCCTTTAAAGGGATAGTTCACCCAAAAATGAAAATTAGCCCATAATTTACTCACCCTCAAGTCATCCGAGGTGTGTATGACATTCTTCTATCAGACAAATAAAATCGTAGTTATATTACAAAAGTCCAGGCTAATCCAAGCTTTATAATAGCAGTAATAGTTGCTCTGTTTTTGAAGTCCATAAAAAGTGCATCTGTCCGTCATATAACTGCTCCACACGGCTCTGGGGTGTTAATAAAGGCCTTCTGAAGCGAATCAACGCGTTTGTGTAATAAAAATATCCATATTTAAAACTTTATCAAATAAACTTTCGGCCGATCAGTATCGATTTGCATTATAGCTTGAGGCAAGACAAATAAACCAATATCACAGACATGTTAGGTATCCTAAAATATGATTTTGTACGTCTTACGTATTTACTTGCAAAAATGAAGCCCCTCCTCCTTCAGCTCACGCCAACGAGCAAACGCTGGCCCAATGTTGATCCTCCTGCCTTTAATCCCATTACTTTCTCCTCTCCTCTTTTTGCTTTCCTCCGACAAAACCTTTGCTTTCTTATTTTTCTGTGCTGCTTCGGCCATGACTATAACATTCGGCAAACAAATGATAGTTGGGCTTGCACGTCCGTATTTAAGGAAGTGGGGGTGTTGATGAAAGTGACGTATAATATACGTATATTATGCCGTAAAGCGTCGAATTTTGTAGTTCTTTTTGTTCTCGGGTTACTACCCGAAACCAGAAGTTTAAAAGTACGATTAAAAACAATACAGACTCCGTCAGGCTATGGCAGATGTGTCATTCAACCTATTGTAAGTCGATGTATCATCACAAGAGTCTTGAAAATATATTATAAAGGTTGAAAAGTTACCTAGTGCTGCTTTAAGGGGGTAACGCAATATTGTAATGCATTACTTTTCAAAGTAACTTTCCCCAACACTGGCTGTCACACATCGACGAACATTAAAGGGGTGGTTCCGTGGTTTTTTTCTAGGCTTGGTTGTGTTTATGGGGCGCAGTATAACATGTCTTAATACTTCTTTTTTTTTAAACAGCGTATTTTTCTTATATTTGACCTTTATTCCACACGCTGTCTCCACTGTCCTTTGAACGGCTCGTTTGCTTCCTGCTTCTGTGAAGCCCATCCCTCCGAAAAACACAATGGTCTTAGATTGGCTAGATGGCCAGATGTAGTTTGTAGTTGTGCAACAGCTCTCTCTCTTTCATAATGACTGACGTGGCCTCGCCCACTTTGTTGTGTGTTCGCGGGGGCAGTGTTTATGTTAATAGCAGGTGTTTATAATGTCACCAACCCGGGAAGAAGCTTGTTGTCGTCCAAACCGGCCATTTTTGTAGGCAATAAACTGCCATAACTTTAAATGACAATATCTCCGTTTGCATTGAACTTTCAGCGCTGTAACTTTGCAGATACTGTTTATGCTCAAGCAGCGACATTACACACTAACTAAAGTTAAAAAAGTGAAATCGCATGCAACCACCCGTTTAAGAAATACTGCTCTTATTAGAGTTCTGTCATTTTTAAAGTACCGGTACTAATACAATTTCATATCGTACCCAACTTACACAGTTGACTAAAAATATTGGCGTCGACTAATTAACAGCGTCGACGCAGTCAATTGTATCGACCAATCGCGACAGGCCTAGTTTCTGCAGAATAAAACCAGAAACCAGAAAACGCAGATATGATGTCATCGTCACGCCACGCCCTCACACGTCCCGGTTCATTGGTTAAAATAGCATTTTCTCACGATTTACAAATAGTTGGAAACATTTGGGATATTGTAAGTACTCAACTGAACACAATATATAACACTGGCCTAGTGGTTTTTTTGTATTTTACTGCAAAAATGTTACATAATGCACCTTTAATCCTGCACTAAAAATGTACGACCTGACCCTACGGTATGGCAGCCGCCATTCCCAATTGACGCCCCAGTAACAGACCAGTGTGTAAATCTCTTGGACATATTTTAAAGAGTCTATGCCATGAACTTCACATACTTTTGAAAACCCAGAGCATCTTTATTCATCGTTTCTGTCGTATATTCTTAATCTCTCCCCAGTGAATGTTTTGACAACCAGTTAATTCAGTCCGCTGATGATTTTTCAAAGTAAAACGAAGGGTTTTGATCATTAATCAAGCACAGAAATGACACTGAATGTAGTTATGAGTGATTATAAGAGTGCCACTCTCTCAAATTATAGTAGGTCTGATATTGTGCAGTCCTGGGACTGTAAAGATAGAGTTGTTATTAATGCAGGGCTTTTTTAATTCAGTGCCCTGATGATGAAATTTAGTCCCGTCATCAGGGCAAAGCAATCACAGTGCTGCAGTTCAATAAAGATTTGTTAGACAGTTTAAATATGGGGTTAATGGTTATGTTTTGCTCCGAGAGCTTTAAATTGGCTTGCATTTGCTCGTCTCTTCAGGGAATCGTTAGGAATATTTATCTCTTTTCTCTCATAATGGCTCATTACTTTACAGTCACTTCAGGATGGTGTCTTGGGCATCCGGATCCGTCATTTTCAGACATTTTTCGGTATTAGTGTGTAGTTTTACTTATATCTTCTGGTTGTTGCTTATGGTTTGGCTCTTTCTATCCCCCACTAACACCTTACCTCCTCATGTTTAGTATCATGCATTTAATACTTAATAGTAAGAGTGAAGCATGCCTTTTTAAACACCATTGAAAATAACACTTGCTTTCAAACGTATCCTTCTGAATCATTCAACTCCCTCTGCAAAAAGAAAAAATAGATGTTCTCTGTATGGCCTTTTGCTTGTTAAATTGAATCGTTCACACGCTCCCAGAGGAGATGTTGAGGGCAAGTCTATTCTTCTTCCAAACTGTTGTTGTGTACAGAGTCCCTTTATTGGTGCTCGCCAGAAACTCTCGAGTATTATTTACTCACACCTGAATGATTTATAGTCATGATTTATAGCTACAAAGTTATTTTGCATTCCATTCTTTACAAGGAACATCACCACTTTATGCATTTTTGGGATTTTCGCCTGGATTTGTTCTACCCAAATTGAAAAGCTTCCCATACCCACATACAGTGGTCTCTAAATACACAATTTTAGCCTATTATAGCTCAGACAGCGTTTTATGTAACTTAAAAGGGTTTCCTGTAAAATGACACCAAAATCTTGTATTTAGAGACCACTGCATGTGTATACGGGAAGCTTTTCATTTTGGGTTGGCCAAACAACAAACAACAAATGCCAAAGTGATGCATATCTCCAGAAAGTAGAGACTCTACGCTTTCAAATGGTATCACATATGTTGTCAGAGCTCCTCCACAGACATTTAAAATTTAAAGTATATATACTATTTCAGCCGGTGTTAGTTCCGGAAGTATTTTTTTCCACATTCGTTTCTCCCATAGGGATTTTACAAAAGTCTTTGTTAAAACGGCATGAAGCAAGCCAACTACTTACGAGGAGAATCACATCATTACAGACTTTGGTTTGAAGCAAAAAAGTATTTGAAAATCGAACAAAAATAAATAAAGGTACAAGACTAAGACTCTGCAGCTCATGGCTTTAGTGAGGGAAGAACTACAATCTCATGAGAATTCAGTTCCAATAACTTCATGGCCACAGGTGTATAAATCAAGCACTAGGCATGCAGACGCTTTTTTTCTATGGCCGAGCAACTCATCCAAGCATTACATCACCAAGTGCAATGCAAAGCGTGGGATGCAGTGGGGTAAAGCGCGCCGCCACTGGACTCTAGAGCAGTGGAGACGTGTTCTCTGAGTGACCAATCACGCTTCTCTCTGGCAATCCCATGGACGAGTCTGGTTTTGGCGGTTGCCAGGAGAACGGGACTTGCCTGACTGCATTGTGCTTAGTGTAAAGTTTGGTGGAGGGGGGATTATGGGGTGGGGGTTGTTTTTCCCCCTTAGTTCCAGTGAAAGGAACTCTTAATGCTTCACCAAGATATTTTGGACAATTTCATGCTCCCAACTTTGTGGGAACAGTTTGGGGACGGCCCCTTCCTGTCCCAGCATGAATAACCAGTGCACAAAGCGTCTCCATAAAGACATGGATGAGCGAGTTTGGTGTGGAGGAACTGACCTCGACCCGATAGAACACCTTTGGGATGAATTAGAGCGGAGACTGAGAGCCAGGCCTTCTCGTCCAAGGTCAAAAATGGTCAAAAATCCCCATAAACACACTCCTAAACCTTGTGGAAAGCCTTAAGAGCTGAAGCTGTTAGAGCTGCTAAGGGTGGGCCGACTCCATATTAAACCCGACAGATTAAGAATGGGATGGGAAAGCTCATGTGCTTGTAAAGGCAGGCGTAATATATACACAAATATTGAAGTATTTGAGAGCATAAGGAGACCAACTCAATTACGCCATTTTGCAGTGCTTCATGTGAGTGGGTGGAGCTAAAGAAATCTTGTTTTGACAGCATCATGGGTAATTTATAAGTGCATTTAAAAAAAAAAAGACTTTAATAGGCTTGTTTATGGTAATCCTGCATTCAATGTGTCCTCCCTAGCGCATCAACAAATCACCAGGGCCACAGAAGCTCCTAAACCAAACGTCTCTTCAGAAACAAAGGCGTAATTGCGTTTAATCCCTGTTTGACACATCAGACGACTCGTTTACTGCTCACTTTTGAGATCATTACACAATCAAGTGCACTTCACAGGCAGCTGCAGCTACAGGAAGTGATGGGTAATGATGTTGACAGTGCCCGAGTCCCGCAGCAGTTGGCGGGACGGGATCTGACTCGCCCGCTCTAATGAAGCTTGCTGTTTTTAAGATAGTGGAATACCAGCGGGGGTCGGCCGTCAGTCTCTCTCCTATCAATACTGTCAGTGAGCCTTAACTCCCGTCACGTGACCACAGTCATGCCCAATCACTTACCGGAGACGCCAATCTCGTGTCAAGTCAATGTCTGCCACCCAGGGCTGATCGAGAGAGAGAGAGCGAGAGAGAGAGAGAGAGCGAGAGAGAGAGAGAGAGAGAGAGAGAGAGAGATCGTGTTTTTTCTACTCAAATCCGTTTCCGTGCTGTAGCCCAGCGACTGAACGATGCTCTGTGTGATCCCGACAGAAATATCCCAAAAAAACAAGCCACATGCAGGTTTATGCAATCTGTCAACATTTAAATAATTAACTGAAGAAAAAAGTAAAAGGGCTGAAATAATGTACGGCCTATAGGAAAATTGACACCGTCACACTCTATTCAAATATTATTATAAATGTGTTATGTGTTAAAGATTGAAGAAGTTGTGCTTGCAGTCGATTGTTTTATTCGTGAGGACAACACAATGAAATTTGCCAAATTGTGCAACAATTTTTGGCCAGACCGTCATACAAAGAAACTATGAACCTGTAAGAGTCGGTTTTGGTGCTAAGACAAAAGCTGAGATACACACCTCAGTAATTGAACAATAAAAGTCACTAATCTTGAGGAAAAGATCTCACAGAAACTGTGACAACACCCTGACAAACATTGCCCTCTCCTTGTCCTGGTTTCAAGTCACCAAATGCAGATATATCAGTGATGATGTATTTTGTAAATCTATTGTTTTATCCCTTTCATGTTTGATGTCTTTTTAAAGGTCTCGGTGCGAATGGTAAAATGGTCTCAGTTTCACTGCAGTCACTGGTAGTATTAGAAAGATTGGAAAACTAATGAGAATTCAGTTCTCCTTTGAGTAGTCTCTTCAAAGATATCTGATCCATTCCCCCAAAACCAGGTGGGGGTGTTGCAAATATTTACAGCCCTTTTGTTCTAGTTGGAGTATTTAAGGTTGGATGTTCTAACTCTCTGGGGGAATATTCTGCAATCAGACCCCCCGTGCAAACTGCATGTAGATGTGCCAGACATGACGACTCTTTTAAATTATTTTCATATTGCTTTGCAATTGTGTTTTATGTTTTTACGCTGATCAGTTGTGTACCATGGATTCTTGTTTACGTATTTACTTTTCCTGTCTGGCCAAAATAAATGTCAACCTTGATTTCTCTTGTATTGTTCCGAAATCATTATTCTAGTATGGATCGATGTATACTCCTTTATTACCGCAAAATCTAGGGTTATGATAGATCACACCGATGACGGCACGACTGAAGCATGGAGCGCAGTGTGCGCGATATTCCGATTTCTGACTATCGCTGGGTTAGCACGTTGTAGTCCGTGAATATTACTAAAATTACACTTTTTGTTGAGTGAGCATGTGCAACCACTTAAAGGTAAAATATTCACTCTACACCCTCTGACTAATTACAGAAGTAACCGTTTTGTGCCCGTGAGCGCGCGGATCCGGACGCGTCTGTCTCTCTGCGATTTAGGGTCTCTCGATGAACGAATATAAAAACTAGGAAGATACAAAGAAAATCAACGATCTAAATTAAATCGCAACTAATCGTAAAATCAGCTGATAAACTCTAAATGTAGCACACTTTATGGAGTCACTTAGAATTGGAGTCAGATAAAATTATTAATGGAGTCAGATTTAAAATGAGATATCAATAAATTAAGAGAACTTCACCGAAAGGCTGAAAAGGCTTACACGCAGAATTCCTTTTGACCAAGTCATTAGTATCCGGTTTTTGGGCTAATGGATGGAGATTTACAAACACATGCACAAACAAGAGAGGACCAATGAAATATTAATAACCGATTATGCTGTAGTCAGTGTGTTTTTTTTCCTGTCAGCTTTTTGTATTTCTCTGCATTTTTATTTTCGCAAAATATCAAACAGACACAATGATTAAATCACACACTCACACTCACTCTCACTCTCACACTCAATCTCACTCACTCGCGCGGATGGACATACACACACACACACACACACTCACACACTCGCGCGGACGGACACACTCACACACTCACTCACTCACACGTAGACACACACACTCACTCACTGGCGCGGACACACACTCACACTCACTCACTGGCGCGGGCGGACACACACTCACACAGAGACACACACACACACTCACTCACACACCCTCACTTGTGTCGTGCGGACACACACACACACTCTCTCTCACTCACTCACTCGCACGGACACACACACACACACACACACTCACTCACGCGGACACACACTTGCGCGGGCGGACACACTCACTCACTCACTCACAAGGAGATACACACACACACACACACACACACACACACACACACACACTCACTCACTGACTTGCGCGGGCGAACACACACACACTCGCGCGGGCGGACACACTCACGCGGAGACACGGAGACACCCACACACACACTCACTAGCGCGGACACACACACACACACACACACACTCACTCACTGACTCGCGCGGGCGGACACACACTCGCGCGGGCAGACACACACTCACGCGGAGACACGGAGACACACACACACACACTCACACACACACTCTCACACACACTCACTCGTGTCGCATGGACACGCACGCACGCACAAACACACACACACACACACACACACACACACACTCGCACACACTCGCACATTGCCCATAATTTACAAGTCCGATCACGAGTCAACCAATTCAATAGCAGCTTCTCCAGCCTGTGACAGTGCTAAGGTATGTAATCAATAGATTACAAACGATCTGTAATGTTATGCAAAAACGTACTTATAAAAAAAACATGTTTTAGCCGACTCACATAAGTGTGTTTTTAGAAGGAAGCTCATGCAGGGACGATCCTTAGCTCACGAGTCGGTGGGCGGGGCTACAGAAGCATATTTATCTGTAGAGGCGGAGTCTAGGTCCTGTTACATCAGAGATCTGCATATTCTGAGATCTCTCGTTCTCTGGGCCTGGTGTCAATAAAAGCTTTTCTTTTACGGGGAAGTTTTCAGCTCTGAAACTTACAGGATATTCTTATATTACCATGACCTGTTATATATCAAAAGCTCAAGGGAAAGTTGATTTCTCAGTTCATCAGCCCTTTAATGCAGAGTTGCTTTGGGTAAAATCCCCTGTGACAACTAGCCCCGGTCTGTTCTACCCAGAGCTCCACACACACAAGACTGATCCTTACCCTTTAATGAAACTCACCACAGTCGTTTTAAAAGCAAACGGGTTGTGTTTTCTCACACTGAGAGTGAAAGCAACCTCTCAATTTAATTAGCGTGTGTCTGTTGACGCGCGTCTGATTAACCTTTATGAAGTGACATCCAATTTACAGAATGTAAGCCGTGTGGAGAGTAGATTCAAGTGTCCTTATATTGATCCATGTGTCATCCTGGATGCTTCCCTGATGTCACCACTTCCTGTTAAACAACAAAGCAGGGTTTGATAGGCTGAGGATCCTGTAATTGTCTTTATGATCAATGAATACACATCCAGAGGGCACAGATGCTTCGATTCCTACGGCCAGAGAAATCAGCTGCTCTCTTATTTTGGGAAAAGATCCTTATCTTTCTGTCCCTGAGCTCCTCATTTGGATCTGCTGTGTTGCTTTTCAATAACTTTAATATGCATGCTCTGGGTTTTGTAGGAACTCGCGAGCATAAACATATAATACAAGTTATTCCATAGAGGATGTTTAATGCATGTTATCAAGTTTAAAGGAACACTCCATCGTTTTTAGAATTAGGGCTTATTCAACATCTTTCCTACATTTAGATATGTGGGCAAATGCATTTTTGTGTCAGTGCATGCATTGTTTTAGTTTGGCAGGGTCGCCGCTAGCTTAGCTTAGCATAATGAATGGAATCCTATGTTGCCAGCTAGCATGTCCCGAGTAAAAGTGATCAAAAAAAAAAAAAAACCCACTTAATTACTTCTTGTGGCCTGCGTACTCACAGCGAGTACAAATAGCGATGCATATTAAGACTAGGCGATTTCCTAGCTATTAACTTGACTATATTATGGGGAAGCACAGGCGAAGCACTGCTACTTGGGCGCAGAGATATCACACAACACATGAAATCCCCAAACTTTGATGTGTTGCGTGATATCTCTGCGCCCAAGTAGCAGTAATTAGGTTTTTTTTTTTTTTTTTTTGGATCACTTTTACTCGGGACATGCTAGCTGGCAACATAGGATTCCATTCATTATGCTAAGCTAAGCTAGCGGCGACCCTGCCAAACTAAAACAATGCATTCACTGACACAAAAATATTAATAACCGATTATGCTGTAGTCAGTGTGTTTTTTTTCCTGTCAGCTTTTTGTATTTCTCTGCATTTTTTCCCCGCAAAATATCAAACAAACAATGATTAAATCACTCACACTCACTCACACGGAGACACACACACATACACACTCCCTCACTCGCACGGACGGACACACTCACTCATTCACACGGAGACACACACACACACACACACACACTCACTCACTCACTCACTAGCGCGGACACACACACACTCACTCACTGGCGCGGGCGGACACACACTCACACAGACACACATACACACACTCACTCACACACCCTCACTCGTGTTGTGCGGAACACACACACACACTTACTCACTCGCGCGGACACACACACACACACACACACACACACACACACACACACACACACACACACACACACACACACACACACACACACACACACACACAGACACACACACACACTCACTCACTGGCGTGGGTGCACACACACACACACACACACACACTCACTCACTCGTGTAGTAAGGTTGTAAGGTTCTATATATATATATATATTTTTTTTTTTTTTTTGTTCCTTTTTTTGTTCCTTTTTTTTTTTTTTTTGTGCGTTTGTTTGTTGTCTGTCTAAAAATTGCCATGTATAACTGTATTTTTGTTTATTTGATTATTGTTCTTTTGTGATGGTTGTGATGTATTTTAGGACCCCCTCGAAAACGAGATGGTGCATCTCAAGGGGTTTATCCTAATAAATAAATTTGAATACTCACTGGCGTGGGCGGACACACACACACACACTTACTCGCGCGGGCGGACACACACTCACACAGAGACACACACTCACTCACACACCCTCACTCGTGTCGTGCGGACACACACACACACTCTCTCACACTCACTCACTCGCGTGGACACACACACACACACTCACGCGGACACACACACACACACACTTGTGCAGGCGGACAAACTCACTCACTCACATAGAGACACACACACACACACACACTCTCATGTTTGTTTTTGTGAAATGTGAGGACATTCCATAGGCGTAATGGTTTTTATACCGTACAAACCATATTTTCTATCCCCTTACACTGACCCTGCCCCTAAACCTACCCATCACACACACACACACACACACACACACACACACACACACACACACACACACACACACACACACACACACACACACACACTGCCCCTGCCCCTAAACCTACCCATCACACACACACACACACACACACACACACACACACACACACACACACACACACACACACTGCCCCTGCCCCTGCCCCTAAACCTACCCATCACACACACACACACACACACACACACACACACACACTGCCCCTAAACCTACCCATCACACACACACACACACACACACACACTGCCCCTGCCCCTGCCCCTGCCCCTAAACCTACCCATCACACACACACACACACACACACTGCCCCTGCCCCTAAACCTACCCATCACACACACACACACACACACACACACACACACTGCCCCTGCCCCTAAACCTACCCATCACACACACACACACACACACACACTGCCCCTGCCCCTAAACCTACCCATCACACACACACACACACACACACACACACACACACACACACACACACACACACACACACTGCCCCTAAACCTACCCATCACACACACACACACACACACACACACACTGCCCCTGCCCCTGCCCCTGCCCCTAAACCTACCCATCACACACACACACACACACACTGCCCCTGCCCCTAAACCTACCCATCACACACACACACACACACACACACACACTGCCCCTGCCCCTAAACCTACCCATCACACACACACACACACACACTGCCCCTGCCCCTAAACCTACCCATCACACACACACACACACACACACACACACACACACACACACACACACACACACACACACACTGCCCCTGCGCCTAAACCTAACCCTCACAGGAGACTGTGCAGTTCACTTTCTACGAAAAAAAAACCTTGTTCTGTGTGATTTATACGCATTTTGAAAAGTGAGGACATGGGGAACGTCCTCATATTTCAGCCTCTTTTTGTAATTCCCATGTCATTATACACATTTGTGTCCTGATATTTCACAAAAACATGCCCACACACACACACACACACAAAATGCATTTGCCCACATATTTAAATGTAGGAAAGAAGTTGAATAAGCCCTATTTCTAAAAACAGTGGAGTGTTCTTTTAAATGTATTTTATAATCAGTTCTCATAAGAAATAAAATTAAAGCATCAGATTCATGCTTCATGTTTGTTGGGTGTGACGGATCTCAAGGCCAAGATGGTTTGTTAAAATCACTCGGTTTATATTTAGCATGATTTGCAGAGCTTTGTTCCACTAAAACAATGTTCATAAAAGATCACAGAAGAACAAAAGTTGAGCCGGTAAACACACACACACACACACACACACCTGCAGGATCACTCAACAGAGAGAAACACGCACGGTCACGCTGGAAACCTTTTAATTAGCACTAATTATCTTAGCAGAGAATGTGGAAGGGCGTGAGAGGGTTTGTGTTTGTGAGTGAGATCAAAGATGGTGTTCCTGACGGAGCGTCTGAGATAATGAGACCCGGGAGAGAGGCTGCGCTTCCAGAGAGAACGCAGCCCTTCTGATAAAGCCAGTTAAACTATTAGTGCCTCAATCATCCATTAGATGATGGAGGAGATTCATTGTGTTTGTACTTCCCTTTTGTTTCCATGATCTTCGAGTGAGTTTGTGTTGGTGGTTTCTGAAACCAGGATGAGACGCTCGTAGATGAACACCGTTCAGAGCAGAGAGACTCACTTTACATACTGCAGTTGTTGCTATTTGTTTTTATTGTAATAAATATAAATTTGCCATTCTCAGTTGTGTCATAGTCAGCATGTAGGACATGTGTTGGCAGTGACTCCTGCTGGCAGAGGACAGGAGAGTGAGAAACAAACATCTCTGTCTGTCTGTCTGTGTTTCTGTCTGTCTGTCTGTTTGTTTTTGTCTGTGTTTCTGTCTTTTTGTCTGTTTGTTTGTTTGTTTGATTGTCTGTCTGTCTGTTTGTTTTTGTTTTTCTTTTCTGTTATTTTGTCAGTTTTTTCCTGTCTGTTTGTCTGTCTGTGTTTCTGTTTATTTGTTTTTGCCTGTTTGTCTGTCTGTTTATTTGTTTTTGCCTGTTTGTCTGTCTGTCTGTCTGTTTGTCTGTCTGTGTTTCTGTTTGTTTTTGTCTGTTTTTCTGTCTGTTTGTTTGTTTTTGTCTGTTTGTCTGTCTGTTTTTGTTTCTGTCTGTGTTTGTTTTTGTTTGTCTTGTCTGTTATTGTCAGTTTTTTTCTGTCTGTTTATTTGTCTGTCTGTCTGTTTGTTTTTGTCTGTTTGTCTGTCTGTTTGTTTTTGTCTGTCTGTGTTTGTCTGTTTGTGTTTGTCTGTTTTTGTCTGGCTGTTTCTGTCTGTTTGTTTTTACCTGTTTGTTTGTTTGTCTGTCTGTCTGTCTGTCTGTCTGTCTGTGTTTGTTTCTGTCTCTGTCTGTTTGTTTGTCTTTCTGTCTGTGTGTCTGACTGTTTGTCTGTCTGTTTGTTTCTGTCTCTGTTTTTTTGTCTGTTTGTTTGTTTGTTTGTCTGTCTGTCTGTCTGACTGTCTGTTTGTTTGTCTGTTTGTGTCACTGTCTGTCTGTTTGTTTGTTTGTTTGTCTGTGTGTGTGTGTCTGTCTGACTGTTTGTCTGTCTGTTTGTTTCCGTTTGTTTTTGTCTGTTTGTCTCTGTTTTTTTCTGTCTGTTTATTTGTCTCTCTGTCTGTTTGTTTGTCTCTGTGTTTCTGTTTGTTTTTGTCTGTTTGTCTGTCTGTTTGTTTGTTTGTTTTTGTCTGTCTGTTTTTGTCTGTCTGTTTGTTTGTTTTTGTTTGTCTTGTCTGTTATTGTCTGTCTGTTTGTTTGTTTTTGTCTGTCTGTTTTTGTCTGTCTGTTTGTTTGTTTTTGTTTGTCTTGTCTGTTATTGTACTGTTTTTTTCTGTCTGTTTATTTGTCTGTCTGTCTGTTGTTTGTCTGTGTTTCTGTCTGTTTGTTTTTGTCTGTTTGTCTGTCTGTTTGTTTTTGTCAGATTGTCTGTCTGTTTTTGTTTCTGTCTGTCTGTTTGTTTGTGTTTGTTTTTGTTTGTCTTGTCTGTTATTGTCAGTTTTTTCTGTCTGTTATTTGTCTGTCTGTCTGTTTGTTTTTGTCTGTGTTTCTGTCTGTTTGTTTTTGTCTGTTTGTTTGTCTGTTTGTTTGTTTTTGTCTGTCTGTCTGTGTTTGTCTGTTTGTGTTTGTCTGTTTGTTTTTGTCTGGCTGTTTCTGTATGTTTGTTTTTTGTCTGTTTGTCTGTTCGTCTGCCTGTCTCTTTGTTTGTTTTTTTGTTTGTCTGTCTGTCTGTTTTTGTCTCTTTCTGTTTGTTTGTTTTTGTTTGTCTGACTGTTTGTTTGTCTTTCTGTCTGTGTCTGACTGTTTGTCTGTCTTTTTGTTTCTGTTTCTGTCTCTGTTTTTTTTTTGTCTGTTTGTCTGTGTTTGTTTGTCTGTTTGTGTCACTGTCTGTCTGTTTGTGTGTCTGTTTGTTTGTCTGTGTGTGTGTGTGTGTGTGTGTGTGTGTCTGTCTGACTGTTTGTCTGTCTGTTTGTTTCTGTTTGTTTGTCTCTGTTTTTTTTCTGTCTGTTTATTTGTCTGTCTGTCTGTTTTTTTGTCTGTCTGTGTTTCTGTTTGTTATTGTCTGTTTGTCTGTCTGTTTGTTTTTGTCTGTCTGTTTTTGTCTGTCTGTCTCTGTTTGTTTGTTTTTGTTTGTCTTGTCTGTTATTGTACTGTTTTTTTTCTGTCTGTTTATTTGTCTGTCTGTCTGTTTGTTTGTCTGTGTTTTTGTCTGTTTGTTTGTTTGTTTGTTTGTTTGTTTGTTTTTGTCTGTCCGTGTTTGTCTGTCTGTTTGTTTTTGTCTGTCTGTTTCTGTCTGTTTGTTTTTGTCGGTTTGTCTGCCTGTCTGTTTGTTTTATTTTGTTTGTCTGTGTTTCTGTCTGTTTGTTTCTGTCTCTGTCTGTCTGTCTGTCTGTGTGTCTGACTGTTTGTTTCTGTCTCTGTCTGTTTGTTTTTGTTTGTCTGACTGTTTGTTTGTCTTTCTGTCTGTGTTTCTGTCTCTGTCTGTCTGTCTGTCTGTGTGTGTGTCTGACTGTCTGTCTGTTTGTTTCTGTCTCTGTTTTTTTTTGTCTGACTGTTTGTTTGTCTTTCTGTCTGTGTTTCTGTCTCTGTCTGTTTGTTTTTCTGTTTGTTTGTTTGTTTGTCTGTCTGTCTGTTTTTGTTTGTTTGTCTGTCTGTCTGTGTTTGACTGTCTGTCTGTTTGTCTGTTTGTGTCACTGTTTGTCTGTCTGTCTGTCTGTCTGTCTGTCTGTCTGTTTGTTTGTTTGTGTGTGTGTGTGTGTGTGTGTGTGTGTGTCTGTCTGTCTGTCTGACTGTTTGTCTGTCTTTTTGTCTGTCTGTCTGTCTGTGTGTGTGTGTCTGTCTGTCTGTCTGACTGTTTGTCTGTCTGTTTGTTTCTGTCTTTGTTTTTGTCTGTTTGTCTGTCTGTCTGCTTGCTTGTTTGTTTGTTTTTGTTTGATTGTCTGTTTGTTTTTGTCTGTTTGTCGGTTTTTTGTTTATTTGTGTTTGTTTGTCTGTCTGTTTGTTACAATAATAACTAAAATAAGTAAATGTTATTATTTTAAATTAAACTAATATATAATTGATATATATAAAATAATAATACAATTAATTAAAAAATAAAATAATTAAAATAATTATTCAATTGTAATTAATTATTATATTAAATAATTAATACAAATCATTTAATATTCTTAGTTAGTTGGTTTTCTACATGAATAAAATCAAAAGGTAAATCTGTTAATATTATTTAAAATGAACATGAACTAACAATGAACAGTTGTATTTTTATAAACTAACCTGAACAAAGATGAATAAATATTGTAACACATTTTTTATCATTAACTTTAACTATTGGGACTTTAACGCGTTACCGTCTCATTCTTTATCTCTTTATTTCAGGTTTTCCAAAATAAAATGTAATGCACTTTTTAATGCACATTCACATCGAGTTCTCCATTGTGAAGTTCAATCTTCAATTGAGTAATTTTGCACCAGGTTCATGCATGCTATTTTTAAACGTTTTGAAATCCAATAAAGCGTATTAAAGTGTTTTTGACAGTCTCTGCGGTTATACTCCAGTGGTTCATTTGGCCAGTGCTAATAAACAACAAGCCAATCCCAGAATCCACTGCACGTTTCTGCTGACTGTCTGAATACGTGTTTTTGCTGCTGTCTGAAGATGCAATGCAGCACCCAGGAGGAAACTGCTCATGACCCGCTATTACCCTTAAGAGAACGGCAACTCAATTAGTCTAACGAGGGCCAACCTTAATTAAACTGAACGCAGCAAAACCTGCCTCTGCGGATAACAGGACGCTGTGAGAGAGAGCGTGAGAGAGAGGTAAACAAAACACACACCGTTCAAACACATCACTGTGAACATCTGGTGAATTCAAAAACATTTCTTTACTTTGTGTATATTAAAAATGTATTCTTTTGAATGTATATTTACACCGATCAGGCATAACAATATGACCATCTAATATTGTGTTTGTCCCCCCTGTGAGACGTGGCCTCCACTAGACCCTTGAAGGTGTGCTGTGGTATCTGGCACCAAGATGTTAGCAGCAGATCCTTTAAGTCCTGTAAGTTGCGAGGTGGGGCCTCCATGGATTGGACTTGTTTGTGCAGCACATCCCACAGATGCTCGATTGGATTGAGATCTGGGGAATTTGGACTCAAACTCGTGCTCCTCAAACCATTCCTGCAGCATTTGTGCTTTGTGGCGGCGCATTATCTGCTGAAAGAGCCACAGCCACCAGGGAATACCGTCTCCATGAAAGGCTGTACATGGGCTCAGCAATGCTTCGGTAGGTGGGACGTGTCAAAGTCACATCCACATGGATGGAGGACCCAAGGTTTCCCAGCAGAACATTGCCCAAAGCATCACTGCCTCCACCGGCTTCCCTTCTTCCCTTAGTTAGAACCGCGAGAGGCGTCAAAGCTTGCAATATTCCTGCACCCTGCGTCATACATATTCTTTTGCCGTAAGCCGAGTTGGGTAGGCCATCTGCCGGAAGCTAGATATTTTGGTTTTGAAAGTTTTAAATATGGATATTTTTCTTACACAAACGCATCGCTTCGCTTCAGAAGGCCTTTATTAACCCACTGGAGCCGTATGGAGCACTTTTATGATGGATAGATGCACTTTTATGATGGATAGATGCACTTTTATGATGGATAGATGCACTTTTATGATGGATAGATGCACTTTTATGATGGATAGATGCACTTTTATGATGGATAGATGAACTTTTATGATGGATAGATGCACTTTTATGATGGATAGATGAACTTTTATGATGGATAGATGCACTTTTATGGACTTCAAAACAAATCAGCCATTCACTGCCATTATAAAGCTTGGAAGAGCCAGGACATTTTTTAATACAACTCAAATTGTATTTTTCTGAAAGAAGAATGTCAAATACACCTGATGACTTGAGGGTGAGTAAATCATGGGCTAATTTTCATTTTTCGGTGAACTATCCCTTTAAGGTGTGCCTTTAGCCCCATTGTATCCTATGTATTAATGGGAATACTTTACAATAAGGTTGTATTAGTTAACATTAGTAAAAGGTCCCCATTTTCCTGTTTTTTTGAAGCTTTGATTGTGTTTACAGTGTGCAATATAACATGTGTTCATGTTTCGCGTGTAAAAAAACACAGTATTTTTCACACAATTTACTTATCTGTATACCGCTGTTTTCACTGTCCTCAAAATGGCTTGATGATTTCCTTGTTCTATGAAGTCCCTCCTTCAGAAACACGTAACGAGTTCTGATTGGGCCAGCGGTTCCTGTGTTGTGATTGGACAGCAGCTTAGCGCACGTTGACCGGAGAGGTCGCGCCTCTTACCATAACGGGGAGATGAACGCGCTCAAACTACAGTGTCCCTGAAGGCCAAACAAAGGTGATTTGACTCCAGGATGAAAATAACAGCGTCTGAACAACATGGCGACAAACACACTCTACAAACGCAACACTTCCTCTTCTCCACGTGGGAGAGCAACAAGACCACGCCCCCTTTTTTGCGTATTATTGTGGGCGGAGGTTAGTCGACAAACTGTTCTACTGACGTCATTAAAGCAGGAAGTACAGGGATGTAGAACAAACCGGCCGTTCGCTGTAGGCTTCGAAAGGGAACTTCTGTTAAATAAAATATCTCGCTTGGCATTGAACTTTGAGCTTTATCATTTTACAACATTACAGCAACATTACACACTAACTAAAGTTTGAAAAATGGGATCACGAAGAACAGGACCTTTAATGCATTAGTTTTTTTGACGATTTCAAAACACGGCCTCATGAAGCTGTGAAGCGTTATGAATCAGTGAGTTGATTCAGCGGTTTGAATCACCAAATTTCAGCAGTTTGGCGGTTTGACACGCGATCCGAATCATGATTCGACTCACTGATTCATAACGCTTCGAAGCTTCATGATGCCGTGTTTTGAAATCGTCATCACTATATAAGTCGTTATTTAGGGTTTTTTGCGCACAAAAACTATTCTCGCCGATTCATAAAGTTATTGTAGAACCACTGTAGTGAGATGGACTTTGTAACGACGTCTTTAGTGCCTTTTAAGGGTCTTGAGAGTGAACCGTGCATTGAGCCAATGGAGGCCTTTCAGAGCCATCAGATTTACACTAAAATATCTTCATTTGTGTCTGAAGATGAACGGAGGTCTGACGGGTGTCCAACGACATGAGGGTGAAGAATTAATGACAGAATTTTCATTTTTGGGTGAACTAACCCTTTAACATTAACTAACCACGAACATCTCTTTTCAGCATTAGTTTATCTTTGGATTTTGTTAAAAAGCCAGCTGTTCATGGTTTGTTCATGTTAGTTCACAGCGCATTAACTAATGTTAACAAGATTTTAATAATGCATTAGTAAATGTTGAAATTAACAAAGATAAATAAATGCTTTATAAGTGCAGTTCATTATTAGTTCATGTTAACTAATGTATAAACTAATGTGAACTAATGAGCCTTATTGTAAAGTGTTACCGTATTAATAATAATTTGGCCAAGGTCAACTTCAATAAACTGATTGTTGTTATTTATAAAGAATGTTTGTGTAAAAGTTCTGGGCTTTTCACGCACACACACCCGGCCATCCACTGATGTAGAAGAACATGTGATCATCAGACCAGGCCTTCTTCCATTGCTCCGTGGTCCAGTTCTGATGCTCACGGGCCACTGTTGGTGCTTTGGGCGGGGTCAGAGGTCAGCATGGGCACTGGTCAGCGGCTGTGCCGCCCCATACACAACAAACTGAGATGCTCTGTGTATTCTGACCCCTTTCTATCAGAACCAGCATTAACTTCTGGAGCAGTTTGAGCTCCTGTAGCTCGTCTGTTTGATCACACGGGCATCAATGAGCCTCAAATGAGATCTTATTGTGAAGTGTTACCCATAAACACAAAACCCATAAACACAAAACTTCAGGTTTTTATATCCTTTGCATTTAGCTCATGCATAATGAATAAACGGCAGAAATCCATATGGCCGAGAACACACACTAACTTTCCTTTCATCAAAGAGTCCTGAAAACAATTTTTACTGTATTTTTAATTAAATTCAGCCTTTAAAAGTCCTGTTCTTCGTGATCCCATTTTTCAAACTTTAGTTAGTGTGTAATGTTGCTGTTAGAGCATAAATAATACCTGTAAAATTATAAAGCTCAAAAGCGTCTGCCAAATGCATAAATGTAAATCTTTGTTTTATTTACAACTTTTGAACTTGTTTTTAACCGTGTAGAGCAAGAAAAATTAAATGCATTAATTATGAGACATTATTTTGCTTCTCTTGCAGATGTTTAGGTATTTTATCAAGAAAAACCAGACAAAAGTTCTGATAAGGAGCATTTTTGTCTGTTGCAGGCGCTCTGAGACAGCAGAACTCACACACTTCACACACGTCTGTTCTTCAGGGAGACGGGCTGCTAAAAGCTTTTCAACACCAGCATCTCCCCGCGATCCCAGAGAAATCAAAGAGAGCAAATCTCTCCCGCTGACGCGCAGGGCATGTGAAGGAAGATGATCAGAGATTCGGGAAGAGCGAGACTGATCAAAGCATCACGTCTCATCACACGACACGAGCATGTGAGTTCAGATCATATCTCAATACCAAACAAATCTGCCTCGATTGAACATGAAAAACTTCAGGTTTTTATATCCTTTGCATTTAGCTCATGCATAATGAATAAACGCCAGAAATCCATATGGCCGAGAACACACACTAACTTTCCTTTCATCAAAGAGTTTTGAAAACTGCTTCTAACATTAATAATAATCATAAATGTTTCTTGATCATCAGATCCTCACATGAGAATGATTAGTGAAGGGTCATGTGACACTGAAGACTGGAGTAATGATGATAAATACAGCTAGTGAGGACAGGAATAAATTACACTTTACTATATATTCACATAGAGAACAGATGATTTGAATCGTAATAATGTTTCACAATTTTTACTGTATTTTTAATTAAATTCAGCCTTCAAAGGTCCTGTTCTTCGTGATCCCATTTTTCAAACTTTAGTTAGTGTGTAATGTTGCTGTTAGAGCATAAATAATACCTGTAAAATGATAAAGCTCAAAGTTCAATGCCAAAGATATTTTATTTTACAGAAGTTCCCTTTCGAAGCCTAAAGCGAACGGCCGGTTTGACGACATCCCTGCACTTCCTGCTTTAATGACGTCAGTAGAACAGTTTGTCGACTAACCTCCGCCCACAAGAAGACGCAAAAAAGGGGGCGTGGTCTTGTTGCTCTCCCACGTGGAGAAGAGGAAGTGTTGCGTTTGTAGAGTGTGTTTGTCGCCATGTCGTCCAGACGCTGTTATTTTCATCCTGGAGTCAAATCACCTTTGTTTGGCCTTCAGGGACACTGTAGTTTGAGCGCGTTCATCTCTCCGTTATGGTAAGAGGCGCGACCTCTCCGGTCAACGTGCGCTAAGCTGCTGCCCAATCACAACACAGGAACCGCTGGCCCAATCAGAACTCGTTACGTATTTCTGAAGGAGGGACTTCATAGAAGAGGGAAATCATCAAGCTGTTTTGAGGACAGTGAAAACAGCAGAATACAGATAAGTACATTGTGTGAAAAATACAGTGTTTTTTTTTAGACGCGAAACATGAACACATGTTATATTGCACACAAAGCTTCAAAAACACACGAAAAACGGGACCTTTAAAGTTTTTTTTAAGATTTACACATTTCAATTAATAGTAAAATTTCATCAAATTGAATTGAATAACCCTTATATTATTCTTATATATTATTTTTATATTATTAAGAATTTTATATTAGCTAAGAATTTAAATTAGTAAAAAAAACTTGAGCTTAAAACATTTTGTATAAATGGAACAAGTATTATGTGATTCATATTCAGAAATTAAAAATTCTTAATTCATAGCATGATATGGATGGACGGATAGACTGATAGACAAATGGATGGATGGATGGACGGATGGACTGATAGACAAATGGATGGATGGATGGACAGATGGACTGATAGACAAATGGATGGATGGATGGATGGACGGACGGATAGACTGATAGACAAATGGATGGATGGATGGATGGATGGATGGATGGATGGACTGATGGATGGATGGATGGATGGATAGGTGGATGGGTGGATAGATGGATGGATGGATGGATGGATGGATGGACTGATGGATGGATGGATGGATGGATGGACTGATGGATGGATAGATGGATGGATGGATGGATGGATGGATGTATGGATGGATGGATAGGTGGATGGATGGATGGATGGATGTATGGATGGATGGATAGGTGGATGGGTGGATAGATGGATGGATGGATGGATGGATGGACTGATGGATGTATGGATGGATGGATAGGTGGATGGGTGGATGGATGGACTGATGGATGGATGGATGGATGGATGGATAGGTGGATGGGTGGATAGATGGATGGATGGATGGACTGATGGATGGATGGATGGATGGATGGACTGATGGATGGATAGATGGATGGATGGATGGATGGATGTATGGATGGATGGATAGGTGGATGGGTGGATAGATGGATGGATGGATGGATGGATGGATGGATGGACTGATGGATGGATGGATGGATAGGTGGATGGGTGGATAGATGGATCGATGGGTGGATAGATGGATGGATAGACTGATGGATAGATATAGATGGATGGAAAGAAAGAATATCACCATAGGGTTGAACCCAGTGGCGTAGGCAGGAAGTTGATGGTGGGTGGGTCGTAATAATTCGCATTACTCCCTAATTTGGAAGAAAAATCAAAAAATCTGATTGAAACAGCAACACAGCTAAAAGTATATGTTGGACCTTTTATTGTCGATAGTCTTTGTCTACATGCCTTCTCAAGCCCCGTATGAGCTGTGTTTGAGATGTTTGAGCGGCAGGAATGCAAGGTGGCTTTATTAAAAAAAATTCCGCTAGTGTCGCAGATCACAACGTCTGAGTCTGTATCGACAGCCATTGCTAATACAGTTCATGTGGCTCACAAATATCCCATAGCCAAGCCACGATGGGCTAGACGAAAACCCTACCCATAGCAAACCTCGGAGGGCGGATGTCCGTTCTAAACAAGTCGGAGTGGAAATAAAAGATGTTGATAATTTCATCATATTTAATCATATGTTAGTTCACTTTCAAACGACAAAAAGTGTCAAGGCCCACACGGGCAGGAGCCAGCGATGATGTCACACTGACCTCTGACCTCGTCCTCCACCTGTTTCCATGGCAGCAGTAAACAAAGACTCCAGAGACAGGAAGGAGGCGAGCAGATGGAGATGAATGACCTTTGACAGACGGGCTCTTGAGAGAAACACCCGTGAGACTCACAAGTCAAGCTTCGTGTCAGGAGTGATGATGGTCATTTTCCTCATACACTTATGGGCATTTCATCAAGGGCTCGTTCTCCTGCGCGATTCCTCTCGGACATCCCTGTATTGTTGATGGCGTTGGGAGGGATTGGGTCTGTCTCCACAGAGGCGGATGGGTTGGGAGGTTGTTGGCTCAGTGAAAGCCCTCATGCGCCCTTTGAAGTGAACGTCAGGGGAGATTTATGCAGTTAACACTTCGTGTCTGTGTGAGAATGAAGAATAAAGTAAAACGCAGAGCTCTTTAGTCCTCACTGGAGACGGGATTGTATAGTCCTAAAGCTCATCAGTGTATCCACAACGGCACCACAGACCGATCAGGAATAACATTATGACCGGTGAAGTGAACAGTGTTGGGGAAAGTTACTTTGAAAAGTAATGCATTACAATATTGCGTTATCCCCTTAAAAAGTAACTAATTGAGTTACTTAGTTACTTTTTAAGAAAAGTAATGCGTTACGTTACTTTTACATTACTTTTTGTTTTTTTTTGTTTTTTAATAACAAAAAAGTTCTATTTTTGTGCAAAGGTAAAGACCTTTTCATACCAAAATTTAAATAATACGCCTCAGGCGGAGGTAAAAATGCAAATTCCCTCATGAACAGTAGAGGGCGCAGCTCTGGATAATGGAGAAGAGGACGCAGGAGAATAAAAGTTTTACCAGTAAAAACAAAAAATCTAGTAATTTTCATCATCAAAGGTCAGCAGCAAGACATTGGTCAATTAAATATAAAGGTAGATTATGCATCAAATAGTTGTTTTATTTAACATTTAATTATTGGAGGTTTGCATAGTATTCTGATTTTGCATTTGACTGATTTTATTCATTTTGAGGAGTACAGAATCTTTATTGTGCAAGTGAGATAAATAAATGCTCACATTTAGTCTAGAACTACAATAACCATCATGTTCACACACACACACACACACACACACACACACGCCTCTGCACTTATTATTCTCAACTTGGGGGCAGGAGAGCTGTCAGTCAAATAAATGTCAAAAAGTAACGCAAAAGTAAATTTGAAAAGTAATGCGTTACTTTACTAGTTACTTGAAAAGTAATATTATTACGTAACTCAAGTTACTTGTAATGCTTTACCCACAACACTGGAAGTGAGTAACACTGATGATCTCTTCATCTCCTGTTAGTGGGTGGGATATATTAGGCAGCAAGTGAACATTTCGTCCTCAGAGTTGATGTGTTAGAAGCAGGAAAAATGGGCAAGCGTAAGGATTTGAGCGAGTTTGACAAGGGCCAGATTGTGTTGGGTCAGAGCATCTCTAAAACTGCAGCTCTTGTGGGGTGTTCCCGGTCTGCAGTGGTCAGTCTCTATCAGAAGTGAAGGACCAGTGGAGAACCGGCCACAGGGTCATGGAGGACCAGTGGAGAACCGGCCACAGGATCATAGAGGACCAGTGGAGAACCGGCCACAGGGTCATGAAGGACCAGTGGAGAACCGGCCACAGGGTCATGAAGGACCAGTGGAGAACCGGCCACAGGGTCATGAAGGACCAGTGGAGAACCGGCCACAGGATCATAGAGGACCAGTGGAGAACCGGCCACAGGGTCATGAAGGACCAGTGGAGAACCGGCCACAGGATCATAGAGGACCAGTGGAGAACCGGCCACAGGGTCATGAAGGACCAGTGGAGAACCGGCCACAGGGTCATGGAGGACCAGTGGAGAACCGGCCACAGGATCATAGAGGACCAGTGGAGAACCGGCCACAGGGTCATGAAGGACCAGTGGAGAACCGGCCACAGGATCATAGAGGACCAGTGGAGAACCGGCCACAGGGTCATGAAGGACCAGTGGAGAACCGGCCACAGGATCATAGAGGACCAGTGGAGAACCGGCCACAGGGTCATGAAGGACCAGTGGAGAACCGGCCACAGGATCATAGAGGACCAGTGGAGAACCGGCCACAGGGTCATGAAAGACCAGTGGAGAACCGGCCACAGGATCATAGAGGACCAGTGGAGAACCGGCCACAGGGTCATGAAGGACCAGTGGAGAACCGGCCACAGGATCATGGAGGACCAGTGGAGAACCGGCCACAGGGTCATGGAGGACCAGTGGAGAACCGGCCACAGGATCATAGAGGACCAGTGGAGAACCGGCCACAGGATCATGGAGGACCAGTGGAGAACCGACCACAGGGTCATGGAGGACCAGTGGAGAACCGGCCACAGGGTCATGAAGGACCAGTGGAGAACCGGCCACAGGGTCATGGAGGACCAGTGGAGAACCGGCCACAGGATCATGGAGGACCAGTGGAGAACCGGCCACAGGGTCATGGAGGACCAGTGGAGAACCGGCCACAGGGTCATGAAGGACCAGTGGAGAACCGGCCACAGGATCATGGAGGACCAGTGGAGAACCGGCCACAGGGTCATGGAGGACCAGTGGAGAACCGGCCACAGGATCATAGAGGACCAGTGGAGAACCGGCCACAGGATCATGGAGGACCAGTGGAGAACCGACCACAGGGTCATGGAGGACCAGTGGAGAACCGGCCACAGGGTCATGAAGGACCAGTGGAGAACCGGCCACAGGGTCATGGAGGACCAGTGGAGAACCGGCCACAGGGTCATGGAGGACCAGTGGAGAACCGGCCACAGGGTCATGAAGGACCAGTGGAGAACCGGCCACAGGGTCATGGAGGACCAGTGGAGAACCGGCCACAGGGTCATGGAGGACCAGTGGAGAACCGGCCACAGGGTCATGAAGGACCAGTGGAGAACCGGCCACAGGGTCATGGAGGACCAGTGGAGAACCGGCCACAGGGTCATGGAGGACCAGTGGAGAACCGGCCACAGGGTCATGAAGGACCAGTGGAGAACCGGCCACAGGATCATAGAGGACCAGTGGAGAACCGGCCACAGGGTCATGGAGGACCAGTGGAGAACCGGCCACAGGGTCATGGAGGACCAGTGGAGAACCGGCCACAGGGTCATGAAGGACCAGTGGAGAACCGGCCACAGGGTCATGAAGGACCAGTGGAGAACCGGCCACAGGATCATGGAGGACCAGTGGAGAACCGGCCACAGGGTCATGGAGGACCAGTGGAGAACCGGCCACAGGGTCATGGAGGACCAGTGGAGAACCGGCCACAGGGTCATGAAGGACCAGTGGAGAACCGGCCACAGGGTCATGGAGGACCAGTGGAGAACCGGCCACAGGGTCATGAAGGACCAGTGGAGAACCGGCCACAGGGTCATGGAGGACCAGTGGAGAACCGGCCACAGGGTCATGGAGGACCAGTGGAGAACCGGCCACAGGGTCATGGAGGACCAGTGGAGAACCGGCCACAGGGTCATGGAGGACCAGTGGAGAACCGGCCACAGGGTCATGAAGGACCAGTGGAGAACCGGCCACAGGGTCATGGGCGGCTCATTGATGCTCGTGTGGAGCGAAGGCTGGCCCGTGTGATCAAACAGACGAGCTACTGGAGCTCAATAACACATGATCCTTCAGAAATCATTCTAATATGATGATTTATTATCAAAGTTGGAAACAGTTGTGATGCTTAATATTTCTTTATAACCTACTTTTTGATACTTTTTTGCAAGATTCTTTGATGAATAAAAGGTTAAAAAAACAACAACATGTTATCTTTTGTAACAATATACACTACCGTTCAATACTGGATCAGTTTTTTTTTTGTTTTTTTTAAGAAATTAATGTTTTTATTCAGCAAGGATGTTAAATTAATAAAAAGCGATTTCATATTTTGTAAAGATTCATATTTAGAATAAATGCTGTTCTTTTTTAACTTTTTATTAATCAAATAATCCTGAGAAAAGTATCACTGGTTATAAAGAAATAATACATTTATAATACATTTATAATTTCCAACATTAATAATAAATCCTAACAAAAGGATCATGTGACACTGGAGTAAGGATGCTGAAAATTCACAGGAATAAATTATATTTTAAAGTATATTAAAGTAGAAAACCATTATTTTAAATTGTAATAATATTTAATAATATTAGTGGGTTTTTTTTTTGTATTTTTGATCAAATAAATTCAGGCTTGATGAGCAGAAGATAATTTATGTCAAAAACATAAAAATGTTTCCAAACTTTTGACTGGTACTATATATATATATATGCTCAAAAGTTTACACACCCCTTGCAGAATCTGCGAAAATGTGAATCATTTTAACAAAATCATACAAACAGAGATCATGCATACAAGAGAGATTATACAAAATGCATGTTGTTTTTTATTTAGTGCTGTCCTGAATAAGATATTTTATAGAAAAGATGTTTATTTATTTCTTTATTATTTTGGGCAAGTGAACATTTTAACACAAAGAAACATAATTAACATCTTTTTTTGACAGTTTGTGCGGTTAATCCACAAAATAAAAAAATAAAAATAAAAAAACACAAAAAAAACTTGCATGTAATGTGCAAAGTTATTTTCCCGTTTGCCCAAAAAGGAGTGGGAAGAAGAAAACTTTTTTTAATCCCACCCCCATTTCTCATAAATCATATAACATAACATAATAAGCTTCCTTTTTGTTTTCATTGGACCATTACTTCATATCATTACACTCGAGGATGATAAGTGACTGTTTTATCTTTGCTAAAATAATAATTTGATTGCAATAATAACTATAAGATACCAACAATGGTAAGGAAATTTTACAGATACCAACACTGGTAATGGACAGAACATACCAACAATGGTAAAAAAAGAGAAAAAAAATGACAAGCACAAACCAGCACTGCAGGATGGAATATTGAGATCATGTTAAGACAATCTGTCTATATATTGTGACCAGACCATATGTTTGTATTGCATCTTGAATGTATTGATATTTTGGCATTGTTTGCAGTGTATATCCAGACTGGTATAGTCCACAAGTTTGTCCACAAGTATAGTCCACAAGTGTGTCCACAAGTATAGTCCACAAGTGTGTCCACAAGTATAGTCCACAAGTTTGTCCACAAGTATAGTCCACAAGTTTGTCCACAAGTATAGTCCACAAGTTTGTCCTCAAGTATAGTCCACAAGTGTGTCCACAAGTATAGTCCACAAGTTTGTCCACAAGTATAGTCCACAAGTTTGTCCACAAGTATAGTCCACAAGTTTGTCCACAAGTATAGTCCACAAGTTTGTCCACAAGTATAGTCCACAAGTTTGTCCACAAGTATAGTCCACAAGTTTGTCCTCAAGTATAGTCCACAAGTTTGTCCACAAGTATAGTCCACAAGTTTGTCCACAAGTATAGTCCACAAGTTTGTCCACAAGTATAGTCCACAAGTTTGTCCACAAGTATAGTCCACAAGTTTGTCCACAAGTATAGTCCACAAGTTTGTCCACAAGTATAGTCCACAAGTTTGTCCACAAGTATAGTCCACAAGTTTGTCCACAAGTATAGTCCACAAGTATAGTCCACAAGTATAGTCCACAAGTTTGTCCACAAGTATAGTCCACAAGTTTGTCCACAAGTATAGTCCACAAGTTTGTCCTGAGCAGTTAAACTGCCCAACTTTCTTCAGAAAAATCCTCAAATTCTTCAGTTTCAGCATCTTCTGCATATTTGAGCCTCTCCATCAGTGAGTGTGTGATTCTGATCTGAGGACGATTGAGCGACTCAAACACAACTATTACAAAACGGTTGAAACAGTCACTGATCTCTTCTGAAGGAAACACAACGCATTAAGAGTAAACGTATTGAATTGAGTTAATTGTACTTAATTTGTCTTCCGGTAAACATGTGAGTATCTTCTGTTGCTTCTGAAGGGCAGCACTAAATGAAACAAATTGATATATTTAAACAAACTAAGAAAAATGTGGACATCTTCATCCTGTGTAAAAGTTTTCACACCCCCTGCTCTTAATGCAATAAACATTAATCCCAGAGGAACATTTTACCGCTCAGCTGTTGCTCTTACAAAGCTCAGGAGATTTCAGTATCAACTTTATAGTTTGGCAATGAAAGGACGCTGGCTTTGAACTGGACACTGAACACCAAAACACGGGATCAAGAACAAGAGGACATGACTGAGAGCTGAGACGCTTGATCCTTTAATTCTGTCGTCTTGTTTTCATCTGTTGAGAAACATGAATGTTTTTTTTCTTTCACCTTCAGCCTGAGCGTCCCGGGTCTTCAAGGACTGTATTACGTTATTGACAGGTAATCTCCATTAGAGAGATGTAGTGTCTGTGAGGTCAGCCTGTTATGAAAGGACAGCACTGTATTATCTGTGAAGGGCTCGAGTCTGACAAAACTCATTATAATCCAACATGAGGCAGCCGTGAAGCTCACAACAACACATACAAGGCCACGTGTCATGAAAACAACTCGCTTATAAAATTATAATAGTTTGGGAACATTAAGAGTTTGTTTGCGTTGGGGAATTATTTAACTCATTTCTGTACTGTACTGTACTTTTCATTATTGCAATTTATCAAAACATTATTTTGTATTTATTTCCACTTGATTTTGGGGTGAAAATGACCCACACACTGACCGGTTCGGGTGTGTTTGACAGACTTAGTGAATAAATAGTGTGTTTCTTAAAGCGGAGCTGTCCTCTCTGGGATATATAAAGCTGACCAAAGCTCGTGGATCACAGTGTCTTAATAAATTCTCATATTGTGTCCTCACAGCGGATCATATCTGGGAGGTTATGAGTCTATGTCACTCAGTCACATTCACAGCGGGAGATCTGACATTTCACCATCCTCTCACGCTATATATATATATATGAACATTAAGATTTAGATTTGAAACATTAGGATTTTCATATTGTTTCTGAAAGAAGTCTCTTCTGCTCACCAATGATTTATTTATTTGATCAAAAATACAGTAAAATCAGTAGAATTGTGAAATATTATAATGTAAATCAGCTGTTCTCTATGTTAATATATACAGTAAAGTGTCATTTATTCATCATTACTCCAGTCTTCAGTGTCACATGATCCCTCACAAATCATTCTGATATGAGGATTTGCTGCTCAAACATTTATGATTATTATCAATGTTGAAATAAGCTGTGATGCTTCTGGAAACCATGTTACACTACAGGTTTAGGATAAGTAATAAATAGTAGGGCTGGGTAAAAGATAAAAAAAAAAAAAATTGATTTCTTGATTTTAATCGATTCTCATTTTTACGAACCGATATCTATTCTTAAAGGACAACTCCGGTGAAAAATGAACCTAGGGGTAATTAACACATGGTTACTGAGTAGATCGCTCTCTGGGATGTGTTTTCATGAAAATCGAATGTAAAGAGTTTTATCTCTAAAAACACATTCGCTTATAACGCTAGTCTATGGGGCATAGAATAAGTCAAATTAAACCGCTAGTTAATACCACTAACAAGGCTCAAAATAGCCTCACACTAACACGCTAGCATAATGAGGGTCCCTACATGCAAACCGAAGCATTGAGAACTGTGTAAGTGTACAAACAGTTTAATAAGAAGATCTTATCTGTTTTCTCTTGTCGAGAAATCAGTCTGGACAAGTCGAGCCACGAACGCTGTGCTAAGCTGCGATAATTCCTATTGACCAGTTCACTTAGCACAACGTTCGTGGCTCGACTTGTCCAGACTGTTTTCCAAGATGGCTCCTGTCTGTATACGCGTAATGTCTGTATAAACACAACACACATCTGATGGTCTAAAATCGCTTGAATGTTCAAAATGTCAGGCCTTAAAACACATACAAATTGCAAAGCTTTGTGAGGATGCAAGTGAACGTGATCTGACTTCAGGGTGTGCGCGTTGTCAGAGACATGACGCTAATCTGGCTCTCTGTCTCACAGATAAAAGCTCATGAGCACTGTCTGAACGGAGAAGTTTTCCATAATGTTGTTCTTGAATAGTGCACAATCGCTTTAATGTTCAAACTGGCAAGCCTTTAAACGCATTTAATCGACAAACTTCATGAGGACTCAAGTGAAAGTGATCTGGCTTCGGGGCTTGCGCGCGCGTGTGTATCAGCGCATACAAGAACGGTATAAAACATGCAATTACCATAGTAGTTCTGAGCATCTACACTCAAAAAAAGAATTTGTTGAATTTACTTAAAAACGCTGCGTCAAGTGGTTCCACACAACTATATTGAGTCATTTTTACAAATAACAATTTGGTTATATGAACAAAAGAAAGTCAAGTAAAGCTGACAAAATGTCTTTAAGTAAATACAAACCATTTGAATTTGTCACTGTTACATAATTTTTATCTGTTCAATTTACTTAATAATGTTATGTTAAATTTATAAAAGTTTATGTTAGGTGAACACATTTATTTATTTAATTTACCTTATTATATTAACTACTTGCTCCACAAGTGTAAGTGGAAAACTATTAAATATAACAAAAAGCATATTTATAGAAACAAAATTCAAAAATAACTTAATTGAGAACAGGAAGTCCATGCAATAAATGTGTGTATATGAGGCGCCACAGTCTAAACACAGGCACCACTCTTCTGCATAATGGTAGCCACAAAATTACGGAAACTTCTCTAAATGTCCAACATAACTGCACATAACACTAACATAAACTAACAACATCTTTCCCTTTACTGAAAAAGATAAAATAACACTTGAATCCCTAAATTTACTCTCCTAATGCAGTCCCTTGCAAAGCATGCTGGGAACTACAGATCCACTGCCCAGTTTGTTCGTTTCACTCAGCGATGTTAAGTTGGCCAGACAAACACTTATTAAGTAAAGCTGACAATACTCATTTTTAGTAGAAACAACTAAAAAGTAAATTTAGTTACATGAGTTTTTTAAGTAATGTGAACAAGGATGATTTGAGTGCAACTAACAACAGTGAAAGTTCATTTTTTAAAGTGTATAAACACAGATAACTGCTCCTGCATTTTTCCGTGTGCCTGCAAACTGCCCTTGATGTGACTGACGGGGCGGAGACACGTGAAAACCGAAATAACCAACAAAATTACGTCGGTTAGAGGTTCTGAATTTCGGTTTCGATTACTTTTCGGATAATCGTCCAGCCCTACACTCTAAAAAAAAAGGCTCGTAATCATAGGGGAACCTTTTTTAGTGCTATATAGCACCAATTTTGGTGCTTCAGTGGTTCTTCAGCGGTTCTTCAGAGGTGCTATATAGCACCTTAGTCAAAGAACCGGTGAAGAACCTCTGAAGAACCGCTGAAGAACCACTGAAGCACCAAAATTGGTGCTATATAGCACTAAAAAAGGTTCCCCTATGATTACGAGCCAAGAACCATTTTTGGTGCAATATAGAACCTTTTTTTTTTTAGAGTGTAAGACTTTTCAATTCTAAGCGCAGGTTCATTCTGTAAAGCCAGGAACACGCCATCAGTGTGTGTCAGTCGTGAGAGTGTAGGGGTAAGGTGCGTGGCACTAAGTTTTGACGCAATTCAACCTGAGGTTTGAATCCGGCTTTTGCCGAACTCACTGTACTCCCTTTTCCCATCACATATCAGATCGGAAAGGCGTTTATTTTCCATTAAAAATAAAGAAAATATTCGAAAAGTGGAAATAAAGTGTCTAACGTTTGTTGTAACCGCTGCTCTTGTTTTGTATGTGGACAGGTTGCAGCTACAGTTTTGGTTTATGTTGACAGTGACAAGTGTGAAAGTGCCCGCTCACTTTTGCCCAGGCCCGACCAAAAATAAAATTCTGCCTATGCCACTGGTATCATGTCACATGGAATCAATCAATCAGTGTTTCAACCGCAGAAAGACGTCAGTAAAACATCTTGTAAAAATAACTCTAGAGAGGAGCATTTTGATATGCACCATATTAGGTTACATATTAATTTAATGTTCTTCAATATTTAATGCATTTTTGAATAAATCTGGCTTGTTTTTATGACAGCAGCCGTTTAAATGTTTATATTTCATATTACTTTATTATTATTTAAAAATGTACGTGTAGTTTAAGTGTTTGTATACAAATCAGTTCATTTTACCTTCAATATTATAGAGGTCTAATGTAGCTTAGGCTACAACTGACTCCCGTAGTTTACTAGTTAAGAGATTTGTTTTCCTTGAGAAAATTTGCCATGTATTGTACCTGATATATATCCAAAATAATCAAATTGTGAAATTTGTGTCAATACCCAGCCCTAATAAAAATACAGTCAAACCAAAAATGATTCAGACAGCAGATATAATGTTTCTCTAGTGTGTGCTGGACACTATAGTTCATTTAAAGTAAACTGTGACATATTATACCCAAAGATTCTTCATAAACTGGCTCCCAGTACAATTTGAGACCAAAATGATTCAGACACTTTGACCTGAGCATGTTTTGCTGAAGTGTTTTGTCTTTGATTCAGTGTTTCCCACAGATTAGAAACCAATTTGTGGTGGCGGGGGCATGGGATGGGGAGGGGTGATTGGCACAAATATCAATTTCGATCTTGATTCAGTATCAATTCATATGTATATATCCTACTGTACATATAAGGAAAAATACATTTGTCTTTTAAGCACCATTTAAACTTTTCTTGGGTTAAATTATATTTGTTTGCATTGTTAATATTCACTCGTGTTTGCTTATATAAGTATCATTAAAAATATTAGGATGCAAGGTTGGGTTTAACTTTTTACAATTTCACGTTTAAAGAAATAGTGTTTGATCATGTCTAAATATTTATTAAAATGCAAAACCTAAAAATAAGTAAGCAGTTATGATCTGCAATACTTTTTTGAGCAACCAGATTAGATACATGAATATTTATTAAAGAGCCATACAAGCACCTAGTAGGTAAACCATGGCTTTACAAATGAAAATGATTATTTTTCCAGCCACAAAAAGACTCTAATTTGCCTCTTTGCATTGGAATTTCTCTATTTTAACCTACACTAATTGTAATATAAATAATAAAACATATTTTAAGTGGTCATTAATGGACCATAATCATTGCACAAATAGTAGGCCTATTTAGTACCAAACTATTCAATAAATATTATTAAACTAACTAAATATAGAACATTTATTTAATTGAAAAATAGTTAAGGTGTATGGTCACATTTGACCACCAATGAGTATGAGTGTGAGCAATTAGTAAGGAATACCTGAGGGCTAAATACAAGAAAAAATTTAACATTAAGATTTTAAAAAGTTAATGAATAACGACGCGCAATATGTGGCAGCCGGTGTTGATTCTGTGGCGCACCGCCACAAATTCGTCTATGTGTGGGAAACATTGTGATTGCTAATGTGACCTTTGACACCACAGACTGACACTGAACTAAATGAAGCATTGCTTGCTCATTGGTTGAGCTAAACTGGTATTATATGATTGTGTTCTTAAATCTAACAGCTGATTGGTTGATTGTAATCCATTACATCCCTTTCCATCAAAGTGATCTGACATTTGATCAAATAAATGCAGCCTTGGTGAACAGTAGAGACATTAAAAAATCATTAATGTTTCCAGACTTTTGATGTATATATCTCAGTTTGGACTTTGTTTCCATTTGCCATGTTTGTTGTCATAGTTTCTGATTTGAGTCTTGATCACTGTCAGCTGTGTGTTGTCAATCACCTTCATTTGCAGCTGTATTTGAGTTTCTGTTCACAGTTGTCGGGTCTCGTTTATGTATGGATGTGTGTTACGCTACTTTCAACCTGTGGATTTATTAAAGACTGTTAATCTGTGTGTTCTCCCAACACAATCCGTGACAATATTACATATTTATGTGTGAAATCTCAGTCCATCAGGTGCAGTGGGCGTGGCCTGTTCTGACACGTCTGATTGGTTCAGCTGTCTGAATGAACGCCTGACGCTGACCACAGAACACACTGATTCTGTCTGACAGGTGAAGCTTTCCAACTCCTGCCAATCACACTTATCCTCTCTTTTTCTTTTCTATCATAGAGTTTCCTTGAGAGCGTCACATCAAATGATGCCAAGACTCCAGAAGGACGAGGCCAACATGACGGATGTCGTATGTCCTGAAACAACACACTTCATCAGTAAGTTGGATGCCATCAAACTCTCAATATTGCAAAGATTAAATCAGTTTAACCTAATTTTTGTCAAAATTCAGTGACTCGTTCTTCCACTGAACTGTTTTTTATCCAGTAAACACGGTTTAAAAATGTATGCAGTCCGATCAAACAGAATCAAAACAGTTTCCAATTTTGAAGAACAATCATGGAAAACATTAGCCTGGCTCCGCCCTCCTACGTACTTCTGTTCGATTTTCCTTTTCCTTCAGTTCTCCGTCTGGATCTGCGGTAAATTCTTAGGTTTTCTCCGAACAAATGTTTACCGGTCCAATCAGCGAACATAGGGCGTGGCTGATTTTTGAGGGAAAATCCACAGAATGCTGTTTTTGGAGGGAAAAGCTACAAAATGCTGATTTTGGAGGGAAAAGCTACAAAATGCTGATTTTGGAGGGAAAATCCACAGAATGCTGATTTTGGAGGGAAAAGCTACAAAATGCTGTTTTTGGAGGGAAAAGCTACAAAATGCTGATTTTGGAGGGAAAAGCTACAAAATGCTGATTTTGGAGGGAAAATCCACAGAATGCTGATTTTGGAGGGAAAAGCTACAAAATGCTGATTTTGGAGGGAAAATCCACAGAATGCTGATCTTGGAGGGAAAAGCTACAAAATGCTGATTTTGGAGGGAAAATCCACAGAATGCTGATTTTGGAGGGAAAAGCTACAAAATGCTGATTTTGGAGGGAAAATCCACAGAATGCTGATCTTGGAGGGAAAAGCTACAAAATGCTGATTTTGGAGGGAAAATCCACAGAATGCTGATCTTGAAGGGAAAAGCTACAAAATGCTGATTTTGATTTTGGAGGGAAAATCCACAGAATGCTGATTTTGGAGGGAAAATCCACAGAATGCTGATTTTGGAGGGAAAAGCTACAAAATGCTGATTTTGGAGGGAAAAGCTACAGAATGCTGATTTTGGAGGGAAAATCCACAGAATGCTGATTTTGGAGGGAAAATCCACAGAATGCTGATTTTGGAGGGAAAATCCACAGAATGCTGATTTTGGAGGGAAAAGCTAGAGAATGCTGATTTTGGAGGGAAAATCCACAGAATGCTGATTTTGGAGGGAAAATCCACAGAATGCTGATTTTGGAGGGAAAAGCTACAAAATGCTGATTTTGGAGGGAAAATCCACAGAATGCCTATTTTGGAGGAAAAAGCTACAGAATGCTGATTTCGGAGGGAAAAGCTAGAGAATGCTGATTTTGGAGGGAAAAGCTACAAAATGCTGATTTTGGAGGGAAAAGCTACAGAATGCTGATTTTGGAGGGAAAAGCTACAAAATGCTGATTTCGGAGGGAAAATCCACAGAATGCTGATTTCGGAGGGAAAAGCTACAGAAAGCTGATTTCGGAGGGAAAAGCTACAGAAAGCTGATTTCGGAGGGAAAAGCTACAGAAAGCTGATTTCGGAGGGAAAAGCTACAGAAAGCTGATTTCGGAGGGAAAAGCTAGAGAATGCTAGCCTGGCTCCGCCCTCCTACGTACTTCTGCTCAATTTTAATTTTCCTTCAGTACTCCGTCTGGGACTGCGGTATAGTCTTAGGTTTTCTCCGAACAAATTTGTACCGGTCCAATCAGCGAACAGAGGGCGTGGCTGAGAACGATGAGGTTGATGCGCTAGTTTGAGTTGTAGTTCAGTAATGGCGGCGGAAAAAGATGCGAGCGAAGCCATTCGGTCCGTTGTGGCACCGCTGTCGAATATCCAGAAGTTAAAGCCGGAGCAAGAACAATCTTTGCTGAGTTTTTTGGGTGGCCATGATGTTGTGTCCCGGGAAAAGTTTGATTTTCCAGCTCGCTCCGTTAGTGGTGAAGGAGTTGCTGAAGCCCCGGTAATTGTTTTAAAATAAATATTCATGTATCTAATCTGGTTGCTCAAAAAAGTATTGCAGATCATAACTGCTTACTTATTTTTAGGTTTTGCATTTTAATAAATATTTAGACATGATCAAACACTATTTCTTTAAACGTGAAATTGTAAAAAGTTAAACCCAACCTTGCATCCTAATATTTTTAATGATACTTATATAAGCAAACACGAGTGAATATTAACGAATGCAAACAAATATAATTTAACCCAAGAAAAGTAATTGAAAAGGGAAAAGCTACAAAATGCTGATTTTGGAGGGAAAATCCACAGAATGCTGATTTTGGAGGGAAAAGCTACAAAATGCTGATTTTGGAGGGAAAATCCACAGAATGCTGATTTTGGAGGGAAAAGCTACAAAATGCTGATTTTGGAGGGAAAATCCACAGAATGCTGATTTTGGAGGGAAAAGCTACAAAATGCTGATTTTGGAGGGAAAATTCACAGAATGCTGATTTTGGAGGGAAAAGCTACAAAATGCTGATTTTGGAGGGAAAATCCACAGAATGCTGATTTTGGAGGGAAAAGCTACAAAATGCTGATTTTGGAGGGAAAATCCACAGAATGCTGATCTTGGAGGGAAAAGCTACAAAATGCTGATTTTGGAGGGAAAATCCACAGAATGCTGATTTTGGAGGGAAAAGCTACAAAATGCTGATTTTGGAGGGAAAATCCACAGAATGCTGATCTTGAAGGGAAAAGCTACAAAATGCTGATTTTGATTTTGGAGGGAAAATCCACAGAATGCTGATTTTGGAGGGAAAATCTACAGAATGCTGATTTTGGAGGGAAAAGCTACAAAATGCTGATTTTGGAGGGAAAAGCTACAGAATGCTGATTTTGGAGGGAAAATCCACAGAATGCTGATTTTGGAGGGAAAATCCACAGAATGCTGATTTTGGAGGGAAAAGCTGGAGAATGCTGATTTTGGAGGGAAAATCCACAGAATGCTGATTTTGGAGGGAAAATCCACAGAATGCTGATTTTGGAGGGAAAAGCTACAAAATGCTGATTTTGGAGGGAAAATCCACAGAATGCCTATTTTGGAGGGAAAAGCTACAGAATGCTGATTTCGGAGGGAAAAGCTAGAGAATGCTGATTTTGGAGGGAAAAGCTACAAAATGCTGATTTTGGAGGGAAAATCCACAGAATGCTGATCTTGGAGGGAAAAGCTACAAAATGCTGATTTTGGAGGGAAAATCCACAGAATGCTGATTTTGGAGGGAAAAGCTACAAAATGCTGATTTTGGAGGGAAAATCCCCAGAATGCTGATCTTGGAGGGAAAAGCTACAAAATGCTGATTTTGGAGGGAAAATCCACAGAATGCTGATCTTGAAGGGAAAAGCTACAAAATGCTGATTTTGATTTTGGAGGGAAAATCCACAGAATGCTGATTTTGGAGGGAAAATCCACAGAATGCTGATTTTGGAGGGAAAAGCTACAAAATGCTGATTTTGGAGGGAAAAGCTACAGAATGCTGATTTTGGAGGGAAAATCCACAGAAAGCTGATTTCGGAGGGAAAAGCTACAGAAAGCTGATTTCGGAGGGAAAAGCTACAGAAAGCTGATTTCGGAGGGAAAAGCTAGAGAATGCTAGCCTGGCTCCGCCCTCCTACGTACTTCTGCTCAATTTTAATTTTCCTTCAGTACTCCGTCTGGGACTGCGGTATAGTCTTAGGTTTTCTCCGAACAAATTTGTACCGGTCCAATCAGCGAACAGAGGGCGTGGCTGAGAACGATGAGGTTGATGCGCTAGTTTGAGTTGTAGTTCAGTAATGGCGGCGGAAAAAGATGCGAGCGAAGCCATTCGGTCCGTTGTGGCACCGCTGTCGAATATCCAGAAGTTAAAGCCGGAGCAAGAACAATCTTTGCTGAGTTTTTTGGGTGGCCATGATGTTGTGTCCCGGGAAAAGTTTGATTTTCCAGCTCGCTCCGTTAGTGGTGAAGGAGTTGCTGAAGCCCCGGTAATTGTTTTAAAATAAATATTCATGTATCTAATCTGGTTGCTCAAAAAAGTATTGCAGATCATAACTGCTTACTTATTTTTAGGTTTTGCATTTTAATAAATATTTAGACATGATCAAACACTATTTCTTTAAACGTGAAATTGTAAAAAGTTAAACCCAACCTTGCATCCTAATATTTTTAATGATACTTATATAAGCAAACACGAGTGAATATTAACGAATGCAAACAAATATAATTTAACCCAAGAAAAGTAATTGAAAAGGGAAAAGCTACAAAATGCTGATTTTGGAGGGAAAATCCACAGAATGCTGATTTTGGAGGGAAAAGCTACAAAATGCTGATTTTGGAGGGAAAATCCACAGAATGCTGATTTTGGAGGGAAAAGCTACAAAATGCTGATTTTGGAGGGAAAATCCACAGAATGCTGATTTTGGAGGGAAAAGCTACAAAATGCTGATTTTGGAGGGAAAATTCACAGAATGCTGATTTTGGAGGGAAAAGCTACAAAATGCTGATTTTGGAGGGAAAATCCACAGAATGCTGATTTTGGAGGGAAAAGCTACAAAATGCTGATTTTGGAGGGAAAATCCACAGAATGCTGATCTTGGAGGGAAAAGCTACAAAATGCTGATTTTGGAGGGAAAATCCACAGAATGCTGATTTTGGAGGGAAAAGCTACAAAATGCTGATTTTGGAGGGAAAATCCACAGAATGCTGATCTTGAAGGGAAAAGCTACAAAATGCTGATTTTGATTTTGGAGGGAAAATCCACAGAATGCTGATTTTGGAGGGAAAATCTACAGAATGCTGATTTTGGAGGGAAAAGCTACAAAATGCTGATTTTGGAGGGAAAAGCTACAGAATGCTGATTTTGGAGGGAAAATCCACAGAATGCTGATTTTGGAGGGAAAATCCACAGAATGCTGATTTTGGAGGGAAAAGCTGGAGAATGCTGATTTTGGAGGGAAAATCCACAGAATGCTGATTTTGGAGGGAAAATCCACAGAATGCTGATTTTGGAGGGAAAAGCTACAAAATGCTGATTTTGGAGGGAAAATCCACAGAATGCCTATTTTGGAGGGAAAAGCTACAGAATGCTGATTTCGGAGGGAAAAGCTAGAGAATGCTGATTTTGGAGGGAAAAGCTACAAAATGCTGATTTTGGAGGGAAAATCCACAGAATGCTGATCTTGGAGGGAAAAGCTACAAAATGCTGATTTTGGAGGGAAAATCCACAGAATGCTGATTTTGGAGGGAAAAGCTACAAAATGCTGATTTTGGAGGGAAAATCCCCAGAATGCTGATCTTGGAGGGAAAAGCTACAAAATGCTGATTTTGGAGGGAAAATCCACAGAATGCTGATCTTGAAGGGAAAAGCTACAAAATGCTGATTTTGATTTTGGAGGGAAAATCCACAGAATGCTGATTTTGGAGGGAAAATCCACAGAATGCTGATTTTGGAGGGAAAAGCTACAAAATGCTGATTTTGGAGGGAAAAGCTACAGAATGCTGATTTTGGAGGGAAAATCCACAGAAAGCTGATTTCGGAGGGAAAAGCTACAGAAAGCTGATTTCGGAGGGAAAAGCTACAGAAAGCTGATTTCGGAGGGAAAAGCTAGAGAATGCTAGCCTGGCTCCGCCCTCCTACGTACTTCTGCTCAATTTTAATTTTCCTTCAGTACTCCGTCTGGGACTGCGGTATAGTCTTAGGTTTTCTCCGAACAAATTTGTACCGGTCCAATCAGCGAACAGAGGGCGTGGCTGAGAACGATGAGGTTGATGCGCTAGTTTGAGTTGTAGTTCAGTAATGGCGGCGGAAAAAGATGCGAGCGAAGCCATTCGGTCCGTTGTGGCACCGCTGTCGAATATCCAGAAGTTAAAGCCGGAGCAAGAACAATCTTTGCTGAGTTTTTTGGGTGGCCATGATGTTGTGTCCCGGGAAAAGTTTGATTTTCCAGCTCGCTCCGTTAGTGGTGAAGGAGTTGCTGAAGCCCCGGTAATTGTTTCTCGTGCGGTCTGAAGGCATTGTCATCATTTACAGGGGCTAGTCAGTGATTTTATTGCCGTCCGTCTCACACCACCCGCGTAAAAATCCCAGGCTGAATGATCTCCTGTTTTAGTCAAACACCAGGTCATGTGGTCATTTAATTGCAGTCCGAATCCACATCTGAGTTTTCAAGAATATATCACTTCAAAATTCACTGTTTATATCCTTTTTGCCCCCTGCAGAGCACCGTACGGCTGCGCCTCGCTGTAATTTGGATGCATTTCTAGACTTGTATTTCTTTAAATGCTGGCAAGTATTTACAAGAGCAATATACACTCACCTAAAGGATTATTAGGAACACCTGTTCAATTTCTCATTAATGCAATGATCTAATCAACCAATCACATGGCAGTTGCTTCAATGCATTTAGGGGTGTGGTCCTGGTCAAGACAATCTCCTGAACTCCAAACTGAATGTCAGAATGGGAAAGAAAGGTGATTTAAGCAATTTTGAGCGTGGCATGGTTGTTGGTGCCAGACGGGCCGGTCTGAGTATTTCACAATCTGCTCAGTTACTGGGATTTTCACGCACAACCATTTCTAGGGTTTACAAAGAATGGTGTGAAAAGGGAAAAACATCCAGTCTGCGGCAGTCCTGTGGGCGAAAATGCCTTGTTGATGCTAGAGGTCAGAGGAGAATGGGCCGACTGATTCAAGCTGATAGAAGAGCAACTTTGACTGAAATAACCACTCGTTACAACCGAGGTCTGCAGCAAAGCATTTGTGAAGCCACAACACACACAAACTTGAGGCGGATGGGCTACAACAGCAGAAGACCCCACCGGGTACCACTCATCTCCACTACAAATAGGAAAAAGAGGCGACAATTTGCACAAGCTCACCAAAATTGGACAGTTGAAGACTGGAAAAATGTTGCCTGGTCTGATGAGTCTGGATTTCTGTTGAGACATTCAGATGGTAGAGTCAGAATTTGGCGTAAACAGAATGAGAACATGGATCCATCATGCCTTGTTACCACTGTGCAGGCTGGTGGTGGTGGTGTAATGGTGTGGGGGATGTTTTCTTGGCACACTTTAGGCCCCTTAGTGCCAATTGGGCATGGTTTAAATGCCACGGCCTACCTGAGCATTGTTTCTGACCATGTCCATCTCTTTATGAGCACCATGTCCCCATCCTCTGATGGCTACTTCCAGCAGAATAATGCACCGTAACAAAGCTCCAATCATTTCAAATTGGTTTCTTGAACATGGCAATGAGTTCACTGAACTAAAATGGCCCCCACAGTCACCAGATCTCAACCCAATAGAGCATCTTTGGGATGTGGTGGAACGGGAGCTTCGTGCCCTGGATGTGCATCCCACAAATCTCCATCAACTGCAAGATGCTCTCCTATCAATATGGGCCAACATTTCTAAAGAATGCTTTCAGCACCTTGTGGAATCAATGCCACGTAGAATTAAGGCAGTTCTGAAGGCAAAAGGGGGTCAAACACAGTATTAGTGTTCCTAATAATCCTTTAGGTGAGTGCATTTCATCACCGCTCAAAAAATAAAGGAAGAAAAGCACGTAAACATTTGAATTGGGCCGTTATTTACGGCAGCATTTATTCTTATCATACCGAGCATATGACATTTTATTTGCAGCATACAATAATGTCACGGACCACGTGAGCAGCCGTTCCCCATCACAAAACTGTGAATAAATCACAATCCGAATGCACAAGTTTTTTTCACTGAGGTGGCTGCACATTTATTGTTACTGACTTCCATGTGAGAAACAAAAGGCGAACGGCGCATGACATACGTCACGACCAAACGTTAGCGATTGGTTATGGCAGATCCAGAGTGGCTCATAGCACATCCAATAGTTTTAAACTTCAACAGAGTTCCCGCCTTCAAGGAAGTAAACGCTTGTCAATGGAGAGAGGCCAGACTCTCTGTACAAATGAAATGTACGAGAGTCTGGTAGGACCAGGCTAGGAAAACATGGAAATGTCAGGGAATTTTAAAAGTCATGAAAATGGCAAAATCCTAAAAAGTGCATACACTGTATGATCTTGACAAGTTTGGGAGATTCGCTAATGCAAACTATCCCAATGCATTAATCAAGAACGTCTGAAAAGGTCGTGGGAAAGTGTGAGAGCCACGAACGCTCTTGCCGTTTGTGTGCAACATGCGTCAGACAGCCGTGACGTCCGGGGTTCAGGGCGCCGCCGCGTTTCCCAAGCTGTAATTCAATTTTCTCCTTGTATTATTATCTTCCTCGCGGATGATGAAGAGAGCTGTTTGAAAAGAGCACCGGTGAGCATCACACCAGTGCAATTACTACTACCACATTAGTCCACTGCTAATTAAAGCTAACTAATGAGCCATTCATCCTCATTTAGACTAGATTTACTGCCAGGGAAATGTGCTAATTACCGCCATTACTCATCTGTTCTGAGGAGTTCAGATCACACATATGGAGGGTCCAACATCAGACATCATTACACAGCAATTTCACATACAAATCAATCAATCATGTGTGACCAAAAGAATTCGACCCGGTTTTGCCTTTTATCCATTTGTGTCCAGTGTGTTTGGTCAGATACGTTCAAACTAGGGATGGGCATTCGATTAAATTTTCTTAGTCGATCGTCGGGAGAATTAACGATCGACTATCGATTAATCATTAATATTTTTATAATAAAATTAATTATTTAACTTTTATATTCTACTGCGTGTTTTTCCTCGATGAGACCTTTATTACAAGATCAACTTATGGCAGACAGTTAAACTACGTTCAGTTAGGCAAACAGAACATATAATGCGTGTGCATAAACAGAGACCTCATTTGTTCCAAAATAGCCTAATATTTTAACATAGCCTAACTATATGAAACTAAATAGGCAACGTTTTCTTTAACCCTCTGTCCAACGAAGTAGTCTGCGCCTTCTGATGGATGTTTTCCTTTATGACAGCGCAGAAACAAATCACAATACTCCATAATGTCTAGCCATAGGCTACTACAGATAAGGGCAAGACGTATAATAAACAGTAAACTCTTTACTTTTATTTGTGAACACTCACAATAACGGCAAAGGCCGTGGATTCTGGGAACAGATTATTTTGCACTCCACTCCAAACAACGTCTTCATTTCAAAAATATATTGAATATATATATATTTCATATATATATAGATGCTGCGCCCTCTACTGTTCATGCGTGAATTAGCATTTTTACTTCAGCCTGGGGGTTATTTCAATTGTGGTATGAAGAGGTCCTTACCGTTGCACAAAAATATTACTTTTTTTGTTATAAAAAAAAAAAAAAAAAAAGCCCAGCCCAGGTGAGAAACATTTACGCAAAAGTAACGTAACGCATTACTTTTCTTAAAAAGTAACTAAGTAACTCAGTTAGTTACTTTTTAAGGGTGTAACAATATTGTAATGCATTACTTTTCAAAGTAACTTTTGTCCACTACAGTGGAAAAAAGTCTATTGCTGGGTCCCAGGAGGATATATATTTATGTATTTATTATGCAGAAATAACAAAGAGCCTGATGATGGGAAAAAAAATTAGATGGAATGAAAATATTATATATATATATTTTCTCGCAAATGTTTAACGTTCTCCCAGGAAACTGCTTTTGCACAGCGAACGCAAAGTTTGAAACCACCAATTTTCCTCCCATCTAATTTATTTTCTTGCACCATGTCCCTTTAGGGGCTGAGTTGCTTTTACGTTCTTTGCGAGTGACGCAGTTTCTCTGAGAAATGCAAAGTTTTTTCGAACGAACACATAGTTCGTTCGTTCGTTTGGGGGAGTGGAAATCTTTTGCGAGAGAACGCATAAGCATTAGGCAAACATCCATACTGTGCCTGCGGACAGACAACATTTCATTCTTAGTGAATCCCCTCTCAGAAAGTGCTTTTAACAGACGAGCTGCTGCTCAATTAACTTGGAACGCTGTAAAACAAACTGTCCGCATCAGCAGTTTTTCCTGGATATTCAGTTTTCCCGGACGGGGATGTCCTTATCTCGGCTCGGCAGCGCTGCAGTGTGTCCTGCTCTATCGCAGATTGCAGAAATATCTTTGACATCCATCCAGCCTCTCGTCTGGCGTCCGAGCTCTCTCCGTGAGAACTGATGTCCTCTCGAATTCAATTTCCTCTGCCGTGATCCGGGTTTATCAGGGTAATAACTGTTCCCAGGCCTGTGCTAATGAAACCTGTCAGTCCTGCGGGACACGTGCATGGGATTGAGGGCGAGCTGCTGCATCCTCATACCTGTACACGCGCGCCCTACTGTGTCCGATCAACCCGTCAGCGGGAAAATCCTGGACAGATGAACAACATCAGCGCAGTCTGACACTGTAATCTGGGAGTCTCACAGCTGTGCCACAGTCTGAAGGTCAAAGAGCCACACGAGAAACATCCGTCTTCCTTTCGCAAGGTTAAACGAGACACAGTCGTTAGGGGCCACGCATTGAAGTCATCTATTGTATCCGTTGGCGTTCTTCTTCCGCTCTTGAGTCTATGGCAGCCCATAGAAACACCTGCAGGAACGTTATGAGATGTGGCACACAGATAGAGGATAGTCTGACCTTTGCCATAGCAAATTTGGAGTCTGCAACTCAATCCTTCTAGCGCCACCAACTGTACAAAGTTTGACTCACGTTTATGCTAATAACTTTTGAATCATAATTCTTGTATCCTCTGATTCCTTTGCTCAAGGTGATTCGATTGAACCCTGTGACGTTATTTTCCATCATGAAAATGTTGACGACTTTTTCGAGTTCCCCCTAGGCCGTTGCTCCAACTTTAACGAAAATGGAACCAGATCATCTTCAGATGCCGACAAAAAGTTCTCGTTCTCGAAATACACGCAAGCGAATTTGATATAGTGCCCTCCAAAATGAACATGAGGCTATATCTTCGCAACGCTTTAGTGTATTCTGACCAAACTTGGTGTGTTATGACAAGCATGACCTGAGGCTGCCTGCACAGTTTCAGTGCAGTGCCTCCTAGTGGTAGCCTGGATGCCAGCCGAACTTAGCCCCGCCCACAACATTTTTACTCGGGCAGTTCGGTCTGGACTTGATTCATAGAGAAGTAATTATGCCTGAACTGAAACTGTTCGGACCAATGAAATTGTCAGGGTGGGCTTTAGACGATGATGGACAGTTGATCAACAGTAACGTAATCATCCATGTCATCAAAGGCGCTTGGGTTGAGTTTGGGTTCTCCGGAAAAAAAGGCATTTGGGGGGTAAAATATGTGTTATTTTGGCAGGGCTGGCAGCTAAAAATCGCATTCCTGGGTCTGCATATCACATAATTGGGGCGCTTCAACCCGCGGACTTGGCAACACCGTGCAGTTGAGTTCTGTTGACATTTGACAACTAACGTTATGCGTCGCTCCGTTGCTCTGATTGGTTGTAGGTCTATCCAATTGAGGTCTTTCCTGGTTTGGTTGAAACACGCCCCATAATCACAGCCCAACGGAGCAGAATCAGACTCACATTCTGACTAGAATTGAGTATGACGACGTCAGACTATCCTATAGATACAAAAACTGAACGGTTTGGCCAAAAATCATAAAAGTGGTGTTTTTAGATGCCGAGGCGAACAATACCCAATTTCCCCATATCGTCCATTTTGGAAGTCGGCCATTTTGAATTTTGTCAAAAAAGGCTATATTTTACAAACGCATTGGTGTATCATTACGAAATGTGCCTTAGGCACCAAACCCTAAGTTTCGGGGCAGTGCCACCTTGTGGTGAAAAGTTATAATGAAATTTCCAAAGATGCTAATAACTTTTGATTAAATTAGCCTGTAATAAATTGAAATGAAACTGGTCTTAATAGATTATATTGGTCATGCCGATAACAGACAAAATTTTTTGCTTCCTTCCTGTTTGTCCGATTTTCACCCAAATTGTATCATATCGTCCTCAGACCGTACCGACATAAAGTTATGGATTTCGTGACGATAGACTAAACCGTTTTTTGTAACAGTTGAGGCATGATGCCAAAATGGCTCTTGAGGCTTTATCTCTGCAATGCTTTGCATGTGTCATTGTCACCTCACTCTGACCACACCACATCAATTTAGTCACAGCGCCACCCATTGGTCGAAAGTGATAAACCATTAAATCATTTTATCAGTGACTATATTTATGATTTTTCAGCCATTTTGACTAAAATCATCTTAAAATGTCTGTTATTGGTCATTGTTGCACTTGGTCTGACGCTGCCAGACATGTTTGCATGACTTCATTGTGTTCTTTGTGCTTGGCCAGGATAATGGCTGCTTGCAGCTATATTTAAATTAATAATTCTGCCAAAAATTCTGTTATCATTTATTCATCCTCATGTTGATCCAAACCTCCGTAACTCTGTAAATTTCTTCAGTGCATGACATGACTCAAGTCCGCTTTCTTTCTATAGTGCTTTATATAATAGCTACAGATTGTTTCAAAGCAGCTTCACAGTAATAAACAGGAAAATAATGATGCAAACTTCATCAAATATGAGCCAAATTCAAATTTAGCTGTAAAGCAGCTCTAAAATGTCAATATCCAGCTCAATGTTGATTCGGTGTAAAGTTGAGGAGGCCTATTTGATTTCGAAATGTTCATTTTTGGCTGAAATATTCCTTTAAATCTTGGAGGAAGACAGTATGTGACTTTTCCTTGAAAAAGAAATGAGAAGTTTGAGAAGTTCAGACTCTAAGGAGTGTTATGAACCGTCCCTGCTTTCATTAGTTTAACCGCCTGTAGGAGTTCAATGGCAGGTCAGATTTGGACAGGCTTACGCTCTCATAAACAATATTGAAAAACCAATATGTTCTGAATCAGAGTGATGATTCAAAGAGATCTGTGCTGTATGTTCTGGTCTGAGGGATCTTCTCTAATAAGATGAAGTGACTCTGACACTGAACAGCGTAACAGGCCGTCAGTCTTTAGAGACGGAGACCCAGGAGAATCCTGATCTTATGAATCATTTCCTCCTTCACTTTGAGTGATGTCTGTATCATATTCAAGAAGAACACCAGAAACACCACTTTAACATGAATATAAAATACATTTCCACAAAAATATTAAGCAACACAGCTGTTTTCAACATTGATAATACTCTTAAATGTTTCTTCAGATCAGCTTATTAAAATGATTTCTGTATGTCATAATTTTAGTATGTCATGATTTTGACAATCCTAATCTGAAGGGTCATGTGACACTGAAGACTGGAGTAATGATGATATATTCAGATCACAAGAATAAATTACACTTTACTATATATTCACATAGAGAACAGATGATTTACATTATAATAATATTTATTATAAAAAGTTTTACTGCATTTTTGATTAAATAAATGTAGCCTTGGTGAGCAGAAGAGAGGCCAGAATAATTAATTATGGCATAAAAATGTCAAAATAATGATCAAAAAATCAGAGACCGTAGAAGAAGAAGAGACAGTATTTACATGTTTGCCAAAACCATTCACACATGCTGCGTCCCAATTCGCCGCCTTATACTTTTTTTTGTGAAGAAAAAGTACATACTTTTGAGTATGCAAGCTTTGGGATGTACTACTTCGTCATCTTTAACGGACTCTGTTGCTTAGTTTACGTGCATCCCATCACTGTTTAAACTGCCCTGTCAATCATCGTCACAGTTCAAATCCTCCACATTCAGTTTTATTTCCTACCGTATCGGAGAGAAATGTAGATCTGCCATTCATGGGTCTTTAATGCAGAGACTCCCCTCATGTGTTTGCAAAGTTAATGGCCAAACGTATCATTACAAAAGTTCTCAATGCTGCTGCAGGTGAAATATAATGTGGATAACACTGAATAAATATATTTTCGTCAGGTTAAATACTGATAATTGCTCACTCAAACCCCTTTATCTAATCCTCTCTGTCGGACTCGCATAACCGTCATGTTTGTAGTTTTTTAACACTTTTTATCCGTGTTTGTAGTTCTAATCGAATCCTCGTCCATCTCGCAATCGGTTGTGAGCAATTTCATCCGTTAAGAGTGTGCATCGATCTACATTATATTCTGACCGGAAATAGTAGACCATCCGTGAATCTTTGGAATACTCTTTTCAACATACTACGATTTGGGACATACTAATTCTTTTTTCGAATACTATTTAGTACGGATAGTATGCGAATTGGGACGCAGCAACACACTTGTGCTAACTGGCAAGTAGCATTAGCAGCTTAGCATTTCTTCTTTGTCTACTTACTTCCTCTTAGTTGTATCAACGTGTGCTCGGCAAGACCGTTTTGTGCTTGAGCGCCACCAAGTGGTGTTTTACTAACTTCAGCAGCTCCAGCCACGTCAACAAAAGTGCAGTTCACATTGGTCGGCCAGTTTTTAACTCGCCGCGTCAAAACAAAAACACCAACCCAAGTCGTTTTTTTAACAACGCTTTTACGCCTGGCGTTTTGCGCTTCGGTGTGCACACTCACATGGGCGCCCTTTGTTTAGGTGATAAACGCGTGCGAAAATCGTCCCGGTGTTAACAGGCCTTTAGTCTAAATTATTCTTAAAGTCATAAGTAGGAGATAAAGCTGAAATTATGACAAAGTTGAAATTGACGTAAGAAGAGAGCAGAAGAGACTTCTTACCGAACACAAACTTTTGAATGGTTGTGTAATTAAATGCATGCATGCATAAAATTATATTATGCAAAACATACCGTATGATTTTTCAGCAGGGAGAGGCTTCCAAACTCACTGCTAATGATTCACATTGACTAAAATGCGTCAAAGTTCCAACACTGTTGTCAAAACTACAATGTGCAACCTTGTAAATTGTTTTTTTTGTCTACACCACAAAAACAAATGCTAGAACTGCATCATCTATCAATCCAATCAAACACCTGTAAAGCCACTGCTAATTTGCATCTTCATGCATCATCTTTCAAGGCACTCAAACTCCTTTAAGGTCTGAAGCCTGAGAATTTCAAGTAGGAATATCCCATATCTGACATTAGATGAGAAGCAGCAGCATTGTGTGTGTGCGTGTGTGTGTGTGTTCAGCACTCGCAGAAAATGAGCCATCCATCATGGTACTAATGCTTGACAAGAAAATCAATTAACAACCCAATTAAAGTTTCTTGGTTGTCTGTGAGCGGCAGCAGCAGCGGGTGTGTTTGACTCCAGGCTCCCTGATCCAATCCAGTGTGTTATTACAGTTAGTGCCTGTCATTCTGCTCTGGAAGCTTGACATTTACAGTAACACAAACCTGAAATCTCTGCTTACTTGTGCTGTGCATTAAAATGTTCAAACAGCACTCAGAAAAATGTGAAATCCACATTGCATTGAACATGCATGTTTTTGTACCTGATTTGCATGCATTTTTAATCTAATCACCCAATTTGCATAAATTGATTGAAGCAGATGCCAAAACATTGCAAAAGTGGGCACAATTAATTTCACCTTGTGTTTTTATGTTTATCCCAATGCACTTGTAAGTGCATTACAGTAAATGTGTTTTTAGGGGCCAGGCATCTGTTGTATCCATTGGCGTTTTTCTTCCGTTTTCTTCTTGAGTCTCCAACTCAATCCCTCTAGCGCCACCAACTGTCCAAAGTTGCACTCACGTTTATGCTAATAACTTTTGAACAGTAAGAGATGGAAACAAAAAAAAGGTCCCTCTGATTCCTTGGATCAAGACGACTGAAGATATGATTTTTTGTTGTTGTTGCTATTTTTGCTAATAACTTCTGAACAGGTTGCCCTAAAATCATAAACGTGGTTTTGTTAGATTCGGGGCAGAATGCAGAGTCGATTGATATCCAATCCCATGTCGGCCATTTTGGGTGTCGACCATTTTGAATTTTGTAGTAAAATGCTGTATTTTATGAACGAATTAGCATATTGTTACGAAACTCGTATGGGTCATCGGCACCTTACCCTGAAGGAGCCTGAGAAAATCAAATATTCACATATAATTTTGGCTGTCGTCGATTTATTTTCACTGTAATCACATCCCTTAGATTCCTGAATCCTTGCCGAGTCCAACGATACCAAACATGCTAGGTTTTGCTTTATGGTTTGTTCAACATTGTGATTTAACGTTTAAACAACTTTCGCAAATATCTTCAAAACCGTTAGTCCGATTGAGACGAAACCACCGTAGGAAAATCTGAATCATAGGGGGTTGACGATATGTCAATGGCCAAATGTCAACAACTTTCCCATATCGGCCATTTTGAATTTTGTAGTAAAATGCTGTATGTTATGAACAAATTAGCATATCGTTATGAAACTCGGTATGGGTCATCAACACGATGCCCTGAAGGAGCCTGAGAAGTTTTGAGCCAGCACCACCTAGTGGTAAAATTAAATATTCACATGCTTATAACTTTGGATTTGGTCTACTTATAAGTTCACGGGAGTTATATTCTTAGATTCCTGAATCCTTGCCGAGTCCAACGACACCAAACATGCTAGGTTTCGCCTCATGGTTTCTTCAACGTTGTGATTTAGCGCTTAAACAACTTTCGCAAATATCTTCGAAACCGTTAGTCCGATCGAGGCGAAACTACAGTAGGAAAATAGGAATCATAGGGGATGGATGATATGTCAATGGCCAAATGTCAAAATTTTTCCCATATTGGCCATTTCGGGTGTCTGCCATTTTGAGTTTTGTAGTAAAATGATGTATGAATGAATTAGCATATCGATGGCCTGAAGGGGCCTGAGAAGTTGAGCCAGCGCCATCTAGTGGTAAAATTAAATGTTCACATGCTTATAACTTTGGATTTGGTCTACTTATTTGGTCTACCGATCGAGATGAAACCACCGCAGGAAAACACAATTTTGATAGTAAGTGGCAAAAAAAATGCAAAGTCGTGTGTGGGTCCATTTTTATGTGCTAATAAATGTCTATAACTCCTAAACGAAATAAGTAGGCCTGTCGCGATTGGTCGATACAATCGACTGCGTCGACGCTGTTAATTAGTCGGCGTCAATATTTTTAGTCGACTGGGTAAGTTGGGTACGATATGAAATTGTATTAGTACCGTTACCGGTACTTTAAGAATGACAGCACTCTAATAAGAGCAGTATTTCTTAATGTGCGTCGATGTGTGACAGCAGGAGTGAGGACGTGTGTGTGAGCTCTGCTTCCACCGTTCACTAAACAATGAAGCAGAACAGTCAAATATATACGTGCAGCAATAGTTTTTGTGCGCAAAAAAAAATCAAAAATAACACCTTTATCCAACTTGTTCTTGTCTTCCGTGTGTGCCTCCACGACGCATGCGCGAGAATATGACGTAGCGCCGGCGTTCGGGAATCCATGAAATGCGCACTTTAGCCCCATTTTGAGAACTACGCCGAGACCTAAAGCACGATCAATGTAGAATTCAACAGCTTAGACACGCGCGTCATCCTCTGCTCGTAAACAAATCGCTTCTGGGTCATGTGTCCGAACGCCGGCGCTACGTCATATTCTCGCGCATGCGTCGTGGAGGCACACACGGAAGACAAGAACAAGCTGGATAAAGGTGTTATTTAGATTTTTTTTTTTAGCACAAAAACTATTGTCGTCGCATCGTAAAATTATTGTAGAGCCAATGTGGTGAGATGGACTTTGTAACAACGTTTTTAGTGCCTTTTATGGGTCTTGTGAGTGTAAATGTACTGAATGCCAATGGAGGCCTATCTGAAGCCTTTCTCAGCATCAGCTTTACACTAAAATATCTTCATTTGTGTCTGAAGATGAACGGAGGTCTGACGGGTGTCGAACGACATGAGGGTGAGGAATTAATGACAGAATTTTCTTTTTTGGGTGAACTAACCCTTTAACCTGTGAGAAAACCTCTACATAAATGTTGTCATAAATGTTACCAGATTATTGGTTGCTTTCTCAAATATTACACGGCTGTATTTTTAGTGCTTGCAGTCAAAAATAAAACTTGAAATACTGAAATACATTTGGAGATCTCATGTTCTTTTGTTCTTACTGAGAATCGTCCATAAAATAGTAAGCTACATGTTTAATTTGCAGGGGAATAACATTCATAGCATAATACTCACTCCTCACTACTCTTGAGTACTTTTACAAGGACTACTTTTTACTCCTACTTTGAGTAGTATTTAGGACAGGTACTTTTACTCTACTTGCACTACGTTTTTTGACAAGTAACAGTACTTTTACTTGACTATGCTTTTTCAGTACTTTCAGTAGTGCATATTGCTATATTTTACAAACGCATTAGCATATCTTAGCGAAACCCAGTATGTGTTTTCGGCACCATGCCCTGAAGGTACTCAAAAAGTGTTGGGGCAGCGCCCACATTTTTTTAATGAAATTATATCATAAGCAATTATATCTCATTACAACTCAATGTATTTATGGGTTTTGCATTCGGTCTGCGGTTAGCTCCCTTGTTTGCTTCTGTTGTGCTGATCATTGCTTTTAACCCTTTAAAAGGCTTTTATGCAGTGAATGCCCTCATAAACTGATGCCATGTCTTTCTGTGCCGAGCCTTTGCCCGTCCATGATCTCTCTGGAGCTTCACACACATTAACACGCCGTCGGTCAGCAGGAGCAGCTGTGTCCGGCTCGCTCTGGCTGAGGTCATGTGAGGCGCCGCCGAGCTCGAATGGCGTGCCACGGCTCACATTAACACACTGAGACAGTCTTTCACACCTCAGAGTCTGGGTCCCATCTCCTCACAGTGTGGACTGAGCCTGTCTGAGTTCAGCTGGACTCATGCGGAGGTTACAGGAATTTACACTGTTTAAGAAATGCACTGTTTATCAACACACCTTTTCCTTAAATCTCATGCAGTAGTTCTTTATGAGGCAGCATACAATTATAAATATATGTTGTGTTGGCTTAGCAACATGCTGATTCATGTTAGAAGAATGATAAAACATGTTTTCAAAATGCTAAGACATGCTAAGAACAAATGCTAAAACATGTTAGCAAAATACTAAATCATGGTAGCAACATGCTATGCTACCTACATGTTGTGTCATGTTAAGAACATGTTAAATAATGCTAGCAACATGCTAAATCATGATAACAACATGCTACTTTATGCTAACAACATTTCATTGAATGCTTACAACATTTTAAAACGTAAGCAAAATGATAATTCATGCTAAGAACAAATGTTAAAACATGTTGTATCATGCTAAGAACATGATAAAACATGCCAGCAAAATGCTAAATCATGCTAACAACATGCCATTGAATGCTAACCACATTTTAAAACATGTAAGCAAAATGATAATTCATGCTAAGAACAAATGTTAAAACATGCTAGCAAAATACTAAAACATGCTAGCAAAAAATTCTCTGCTTCCTACATGTTGTATCATGTTAAGAACATAAAACGTGCTAACAACATGCCATTGAATGTTAACCACATTTTAAAACATGTAAGCAAAATGATAATTCATGCTAAGAACTAGGGGTGTAACGATTCGTTTTAACAACGATTCGATTCGTATCACGATTTGAGGTTGTCGATACGATTCAAGGACGATTTTGGTTCATTTAGAACGATACGATCCGAAACGATTCAGTGACTTGAAATCGATTCAGTAACTTTTTAGCCAAAAATTGTGTGACTGAAATAAATATCTGGATACTGGTCAGTGCAGGTGAAGTTTCCTAGATTCCTGTTGTTTCTTGTAAGGGAATCAGGTATCCATATCCATATATTATGGATATAAACAAACAAGTAAACAACAATTAATGGCAAATGCTTTCAAATTTTATTTGAATAAAGTGCAACCAACAGTTTAGGTTGAATTAACAGGAAGTTAACCTTTTCTGCTCTCATTTTCAATATCCAATACATTTTCAATAAAAGCACAGTAAGTGCAACCAAAATTTCAACAGTAGGTTAACCTGCTACTTCTGCTTTTGTTATCCAACATATTAATATTACAATATTAATATCAAAAATAAAGTGCAACTAACTTCTCTTCAGGTTTAATTAATAGTAGGTGTACCTGTTACTTTTGCTGTTGTTTTTCAACATTAAAATAATACAAATACAATATTAATATCAAAAAATAAAGTGCAACCAACATTTCTTCAGTTTGAATAAACTGGCTGAACCTGCTACTACTCTCAGTTTAATAAACAAACAATATTTAACAAAAGATAAAATGTAACCAACTACTCTTCAATGACTCTACATATTTCTTTTTCAAAAATATCAACATGATCTGACCGCAGAACACTTCTCTGTGCGTTCACTATGTTGGCAGCAGTCCTAAAAACTCGCTCTGCTGGCACACTGGTCCCAGGAATGCACAGGTAACATTTAGCAAGGGTTGAAAGTACAGGTAACCAGTGGCGCCTCCAGAAATTTTTCATAGGGGTGGCCAGATGGGGCCACTTAAAATCTTGGGGTGGCACACCAAAACTAGAAACCATAATTTCAGAATTGTATTCTACTGGTGTAGTAAACCGGCCTGTAGAAAACTATCAGAAAGACTTTAGGAAACTCCTACTGATATACTTTGGTTTATTGTGTTATATTTAATGTTACTAATTATATAATGTGCATAGACTAATAACAGTACAGTTAACATTTTGAGTTGCACAACAATTCTGTTTTATTTTGCAATTATATTTGGCATAAGGTGTACATTTATTGCAAACAAAACAGTTACTGGGGAAAAGCAGATACTGGCAGATACAAATAAAAGCATCCTCCTCCTCATCCTCACTATTACTAAGCTTCTCTTGCTCCCCTGCCATCTCTTTCACTCCTCCTTCTGTACTTTTCTTCTTAAAATAAGAAGAGATGTCTGTGGACTTTCTCTTCATTGTCTGAAAATTGATATAACTTGCACCAGCTAACGACGTTAGCTAGGTAACGTTAACTCTTGTCAAAACGTGTCAAAGACACATCAAAAAGCTGCTGTAACAGTATACTGTAACCATTTGGCACTTAAAAAGCACGTCACGACACATAATTCCCCGTCTTCTTTTACTAAAGAATATTTTTTGACTTATTTACGGTAGTCTTCTTCGTCTTACTTCTTTTGAAACTGTTGACTGACGGGCACGCGCTGACCTGTACTGTTGCTGTGTGAGCGCGCAACAGCGGCATCGGGGGAGGGGCGGGGCGGGCTGTGTGTGATCGAAGGTCTAGAGCGGCTTGCCTGCCTGGCTGTGCATTAGGGATGAAATGCATAACTGATGCTACTAAAATTTATACTGGCCATGGGGTGGCCAGTGGGGTGGCCAGGAGTCGGCCAGGGGTGGCCACGGCCACCCCTGGCCACCCCCTGGTGGCGCCACTGCAGGTAACACGTTACTAACTTAGCTCTTTCTCTTGGTGGCTTGATAATTTCTCGCTCGTTGGCTTCTCCTCTGCCATCCGCTATGTTTTGTTTTCTTAGCGCTGGTGCGTGCGTTGCGATGATGTCACAGATAGGCAGACTGAATCGAGTAACGTTTAACGCCTTTATCATTAAAAGTGCTAAGAAAAAACATCCATTTAAAGTCTGACGTGCTTAAATCCAATGCGTTATTTCCTATGATCGATACAATCGATTGATTACCTTTTAAAACGATGTTAGATCGATATATGTCGTCCGGAAGGCCAACTTGCCGAGCACAGATCGATGTAGTTAGATCGTAGGAAAATAAATCGATACATCGATGTAGTAGATGAATCGTTACACCCCTACTAAGAACAAATGTTAAAACATGCTAGCAAAATACTAAAACATGCTAGCAAAAAATTCTCTGCTTCCTACATGTTGTATCATGTTAAGAACATAAAACGTGCTAACAACATGCCATTGAATGTTAACCACATTTTAAAACATGTAAGCAAAATGATAATTCATGCTAAGAACAAATGCTAAAACATGTTAGCAATATACTAAATCATGGTAGCAACATGATATGCTACCTACATGTTATATCATGCTAAGAACATGATAAAACATGCCAGCAAAATGCTTAATCATGCTAACAACATGCCATTGAATGCTAACCACATTTTAAAACATGTAAGCAAAATGATAATTCATGCTAAGAACAAATGCTAAAACATGCTAGCAAAATACTAAAACATGCTAGCAAAAAATGTTCTGCTACCTACATGTTGTATCATGTTAAGAACATAAAACATGCTTGCAAAATGTTAAATCATGCTTACAACATTTTAAAACATGTTAACAACATGATAATTCATGCTCAGAACAAATGCTAAAACATGCTAGCAAAATACTAAATAATGCTAACAACATGCTATGCTACCTACATGTTGTATCATGTTAAGAACATAATAAAACATGTTCGCAACATGTTAAATCATGCTAACAACATGCCATTGAATGCTAACAACATTTAAAAACATGTTAACAAAATGGTAATTCATGCTAAGAACAAATACTAAAACATGCTAGCAAAAATATAAATAATGCTAGCAAACATGCTATGCTACCAACATGTATCATGTTAAGAACATGATAAAACATGTTAGCAAAATGCTAAATCATGTTAACATGTTATGCTAGCAAATTTGTTAAACCATATTAGCAAAACATGCTGATTCATACTAGCAGTGTGTTAAATCTTGCTAATGACATTTTAAATTATGTTGACAACATGCTAATTCATGCTAGCAAAATGCTAATACATGTTAACAACATATTAAAACATGGTAAATCATGCTAATAACATGTTAAAACATGTTAATTCATGATAACAAAATGCTAAAGCATGTTAACAAGTTAAAACATGTTAACAACATGGCAAACATTTTAGTGGCATGTTAAAATATGCTAGCAAAATGCTAATTAATGCTAAAACATGATAGCAACATGATAATTCATGTTAAGAACATGCTAAAAATGTAAAAACATGTTAACAGCATGTGTAAACATGCTAGCAAACATGCTAATAATGGTAGCAGCATGTTCAAATATGTTAGCGATGTGTTAAATCATGCTAACAACATGTTTAGAAAAAGTTATTTGAAAACTTTCAGACCTGACTTTGTCAAGCCAACATCAAAGTTGTTCATCAAACTTTACACAATCTAGTTTTGCTACAGGTTGATGATGTCCTCCATCTTATAAATGACGGCTGTTGTAGTCAATATGGTAACTCAGAAATCTCTTTTTCTCTGCAGTTACGCGGCAGAAACTCGACACATCTGCCGTGAAACAGGCCTGACAGGCGACTGAAGGGCTGCCTGTGGTGAAGGTGACAGGACGTGATGTCAGACTTGCTCAGCATCATGGGTAACACTGACCATTAATATGGCAGCTGCAGCGTTCCTCTCCTCTTCTCTCGCAACAAATTTGACAACGAATCTCAATGTTTTTCAGTGTTTCTGTGGACATCCCTCGATGTTCTTGACAACACTTCAGTTTGTGCTCATCCTGAGAGACAGACAGCCGCCCGCCGCCCGTCAGTCATGTGGTCAGTCAGACGCCACGCAGAGATATGCAGAAATGATGCAACACGCCAACTACTAATGGGCTTTAAAGCAGAAGCTGTTCTGGGATGCACATCCATGCACTGTTTTCGGCTAAACATGGGCATTTTCCTGTGACAAGCTACTTTCTCCAACTCGTGTCACATGACTGTTATTGAAGGTGTTGCTTCTACATGCATGCAGTAATCAAACAAGCTCAGCTTTTTAGTCTTTGCACCGCTTTTAACTATGAAACCGTGCTCTAGAGCAGTGGTTTTCAAACTACTTTTCGCGAACCCTCTTTTTTTCCCCCTTTTTTTTCGCGACCCATATACTATAGGCCTACAGCCATTTACCTTCAAAGTCAAGCCAAGCATAAGATTACTTATAGGGATCGACCGATATGGATTTTTTAGTGCCGATGCTGATACCGTTTTTTTTTCATCAGCCTTAGCCGATGATCGATACGGGCCGCCGATTTTCTGGAACCGATATTTGGAGCCGATACTGCTTTTGCTCCCTCAATTTACATCATAAAAATGACATAATGATCATGATGATAACAATTTTAAATTTAAAAAAAGGAACATTCATTGAACTAAAAAAAACAATATTTAACAAATAGTAAAAACAGGTGAGGTAGAACAAGAAAAAAAGAGTTCAGTGGTGAAACTAAATTCTGAAAATAAATATTTAAGCATAAATAAAATAAGTATCAACAAGCAAGCAGCATAATAAAGTGCACACTGACTGTACTATACTTAAAACTTTTATACTTTTAAAACTATTTACAACCTAGTCATTTAATGCTTAGGTGCACTTAACTTAATCTCTTGAAAAAAATATCGGCGAATGCAGCAGCCTTGTATCGGCCGATACATGTAAAAATCGCAAATATCAGCCCGATATATCGGTCTAACACTAATTACTTATATACATTTGGTCATTTGACTGTATTCTCCATTAAACCACTAGATTGCACAAAAATTCAACTTGGCACTTTTCCACACAATCGCTTTTGATGATTGATGTAGGCCTATATTCGCAACACACAGTTGATTCTGCACTAATTTGATAGCTAGACCTAAATATATATATATATATGGGAGGCTAATTAACTGGTTAACCAACAAAAATTTTAACAAATTAATCGTTTGGTTGAAAAAAAAACAGGTAAGTCACATTTTATTGCATTCAGAAATAATACCGGTAAATAAAGCAAAATGTTATAAATGTACTACAAGCATTATAAACACTACAAACATAGCTATAGGTTATTTTAGTTCCCCTCCCTCAACAACAAATTGTAATGAGTAGGAATATGGTCTGGCCCCTTTAAGAGCTGCGCTCCCTGTTGAACTGTCTGCGCCTCGAGCACTCCCTTGTATGCGGGTTATTTTCTGTTGCTCAAATCAAGTTGTTTTCTTTATTAAGTAACGCTGTGGACGGTACAGCGTTTGTGACGGACTATTACGCGAGTTTCACGGGGGAATAAAGTGTGAGCTGTGAAATGTCCGTCGCCTCTCCAGTTAAGTGAGCTATCGCGATTTTCATCCGGACACAACGCGTTACAAAATCCTTTAAATTTAAAGCTACACTGTGTAACTTTTTTAGTTTATTCTTAGCTAAAAACACTTAGTTCTTTGAAAAATATATGTGCTCATTAATGTATATTTACTTCTTTCAAGTAATAAAGTATTCTCGTAAGTTTATAATATGCCATTGAAAACACATACGGGTGAGGGTTCGAATGCGGGTCGCCATGTTGCCCCTCCATCTTGAAAGTACATTAGCCAAAGAGGGACATACCCATAAATTCAAGCTTCGCCTTTGGTGTTTTAACACTCGATGGCACCGTGTCCAATGTGGACGAGGTCGAACTGGAATTCATGTTAATCTTGGACTAAATCGGCCACCGTAGGAGTTAAAACGAAATCGGAATTGAGAGGAACAGAAACTAATATTCACTGGATGGTCATATACCTTTTCACCACTAGATGGGGGAAAATATCACACAGTGTAGCTTTAACGGTATTCAGAACAGATCAAGAATTTAAAAAGATAAGTATATAACTATAAAGACAAAACGAAATCATTTAATTAGAATCTGAAAGTAACCAGCGTTAGGCTCGCGATTAATTATTATAGGCTTTGTTCACTCGCGTCCCAATATTAATGGAAAAATCATCCTCTTCACATGCGCACATGTGCTTTGAAACACCACAGCGAAGCGGTGCTCACACTGAATGGCACGAATTGTAGCTTACTACTGAATATTTAAACTGAGCTGTGTAACTGTTAATGCCTGTACACACCGGGACGAATATCGCGCGAGCTTATCGCCAGCGTTTTTCGTGCCGTTTTTCGTGCCGTTTTTCGGCGCGTCTTGAGTGTTCACACCCAAGCGATTTTCACTGGCGATGCGCCGAGTGAACGTGCACATTCAGTCGATGCGCTCCCGGTACACAAGGTGGTGCTGCGGCACTTTAAGCCTCTGACACTCGCTTGTCACACAGAAGGAGAAGAGAGACAGTATTTATGTGCTTGCCAAAACCACAGACATATTATGTATATGGCAAAACCATTCACACACTTTTTGCTAACTGGCAAGCAGCATTAGCAGTTCATCTTCTTCTTTGTCTACTTACTACTTCTTCGTTGTATCAATGTGTTTTCGGCAAGACCGTTTTGTGCTTGAGCGCCACCAAGTCGTGTTTTACTGTCACTTCAGCAGCTCCAGGCACGTGAACAAAAGCGCCGATCTCATTGGTCGGACAGTTTTTTACGCGCCGCGTCAAAATAAAAAAACGAACCCGAGGCGTTTTTTTAAAAATGACGCTTTTACGCCTGGCTTTTTGCGCGTCGGTGTGAACACTCACATTGACGCCCATTGTTTAGTCCCGAGGCGTTAAACGTCGGCGATAAACAAGTGCGAAAATCGTCCCGGTGTGAACAGGCCTTTAGGTTGACTATTTTATGTTGATAATGAAATGACTGCGATGTCAAGTTTGCAATGCTGGAATATGTGCAGAGGAACGAGCGAGCAGAGGAAACATAAAATACTCCGTCATTTTGGTCATACAGTTAATAAGGACATCGTTCAAAATTTCAAAGTGTTTACTTACACTGTGCTATTGCAAAATAAAGAAAACAAGATGTGCTTTCTGTCGTCTGGTTTCCTTTCCATTAACTTGTTTTAGGAGCGTCGCAGTTTTTTCTTTCTTTAATCTGTTAATTATTTAAGGCAAATATATTTTGCGAATTCATTCCTTTTATATTAGGCCTATAGACTGATTTTATGAAAACAAAATTATTCTTTTTTTATTTTTAATGTAACTCAATTTTTTAAAATCATCCTGACCCAGGGTTTGAAAACCACTGCTCTTGAGCAGGGTCAGTGCCGCTTTTGCGAAACGATGTGGCCGACCCTGACACATTTGCTGCCCTAGGCAAAATTAGATTTTTTTATATATATAAATTAGTAGGGATGCTCCTCTCAGGTTTTTGCTGCCGATACCGATCCCGATTCCAATGCTTCACTGATTTGTAAGCTCTATGATCACTTTTAACCTTTTTTCAGATAATAAATAAAAAAAAACTATAGATGTTGCCTTTATTATATTTTTGTCGCGTTTTGTAATGTAATGTAATGTAACTATTGTTTTAACAGGGAACTAAATAAAAAGAAAAAATATTCATTATACAGTGAACAATTTAATATGCCTTTAAAATGGGGTTTCTACATAACACTATGCATATCAGGATACCCAATGTATTTTCTACGCTTTTCTATTTGACTATTATTTTAAAGGAACACGGCAACTTTTTGGGACTTTGGCTTATTAACTGTATTCCCCGGAGTTAGATAAGTCCATACACACCATTCTCATCTCCGTGCGTGCCATAACGGTGTCTGACGCACCCCCCCGCTAGCCTAGCTTAGCACAAAGACTGGAGTTACATGGCTCCAGCTAGCCTACTGCTCAATAAGTGACAAAATAACACCAACATTTTCCTATTTACATGTTGTGATGTGTATAGTCACAGCGTGTACAAATAACAAGGTTACATGAGACACAGCCATCTTATAAACGTATACATACTGGGGACTATATTCTCAGAAGGCTCCTAATATGAGAATACTCCACAAAACTGGCTTTTTGGCAAAATTCTTTCTTCGCCATTGACCAACACAAACCTGCTCTAAAGTCAATAGTGCAGTATTTTGTGTGTTATTTAAAGGGTGTGTTAGTGATATGAGCCTATAGGCGGTGCACAACGCATACACTTACTACACACACACACACACAGCAGCACACAAATATTAAAAATAAAAGGATTACACCATAAAAGATTATTATTGTCTACATAAAGATAAAAAGGCCTACATGTCATGATGGATAGTCGGTGCATGTATGACCTATTTGCAGTAATGAAGAATGAAATTGACTAATTATTGAAAACACACACATGTATTTAAGCGGACTTGTCAGGTTGAGGGTGTCTTATTACTAGGGTTGTGTACACTGTAATATTTACTAGTAAATAGTAGGATGCTAGCTACTTAATTTAATTAATAAAAACAACCATATTATTATTTTTTCTTTTTAATTTAATTTCTATGAAAAGATTTCCCACAAATTATGTGTTATGTATTTTCTGGTAATCAAATGAAGACATAAGACATTAATTAAATTTATCTTTTAATTTAATTAAACTTTTTTTGTCAAACAAAGTGCTGCACAACTGAGCTTTAAATGGTTCCAATTAAAACATGAAGAAAAATTGTAATTTATAAAAAGAAAATCTTGGAAAAAATAAAGTTTTGATAATTTATTATTATCACAATAGTGTTAGTATTATTTATAAAATTGAGACGTATCTAAATTCTGTACAACAGTAATTTATTTGTCAAGTTAGCCTGACTTTTATTTTGACGGGTTGAGGTGAGTTTGATTTTCTGCGTGTTTATGACGGTAGTTTTTCTCAAATCAGTCCCTCCAGAAAAACGCGATTATGCGATCGCGTGATTTAACGCATAATCAGACAAAGTCCGCATATTCATGCGGGGGCCGCATTTTTTCAAATACGCCGCACTTTCGCCGCATAAATTGCCTATTTCCGCGTGCAAAATATGCGGGGCTATCATGATTTCATAATCCCCGCATTTTCGTTGCAAAAAAAGTCATATATATTAGCAGAAAGTTGAAAAATTTTCGTTTACTTCACACAAGAGCCGCCATTTCCGCCTATTGCCATGGGAACGTTTTGAAGTGACGTGATTACCCGACGCGAACGTCATCGAAAAGCTTCAAACCCCGTGGAGAAACCATAGATACCGGTGAAACCATGATGAAGCACAAACTCCCATTGGCCAACAAAAATAACAGCAAAAGAGCAAAGCAGTTTCCCTGTGTGCTGACTGATTTCAAAACACAGCATATGAAGCTTTGAAGCGTTATGAATCAATGAGTCGATTCAGCGGTTTGAAGCGTTATGAATCAATGAGTTGATTCAGCGGTTTGAAGCGTTATGAATCAATGAGTCGATTCAGCGGTTTGGATCGCCAAAGTCACGTATTTCAGCAGTTTGACACGCGATCCGAGTCATGAATCGACTCGATGATTCATAGCATCATGATGCTGTGTTTTGAAATCAGTCATCACTATATAAGTCGTTATTTAGTTTTTTTTGCACACACACACTAACCCTTTAAGAGATTGCACTTTGTGCATTGGAAGCACTCAACTGTCTGTTTTGTATAGGGACATCTGTAAAACAGGAAGTTATTTATTCATTTTTTCAGAAGTTGTAGCATATTCCTTTTGTAAAGCTACAGAACTTGATTGACTAAATGTTTTGTAAATTTGAGCCATTATTAAGGTCTTCAATAAAACAAGATGAGAACTTAAATATTCCAGCACTTTCTGTGATGAAGTGCTTTTTTTCTCTTTCTCATCAAACCGCAGTTTTTGCAAGTTCCCGCAATTTTATCGCATAAAATTGCATAAATATCCCGCATTTTTCATCGCATTTTTTAAGAAAACGTGCCGCATAATCAAGGATTTTTGCCCGCAACAATCACAAAAAAAAGCCGCATTTTTCTGGAAGGACTGTCAAATGAAACGGTAAAATGCTCATGAAGTGACTCAGTGGCTCTGGAGATGATGTTCGTGCGTTCATGTCTTCATATGAGAGGCAGAGATGGAAACACGCGACTGTCACGCGCAATTCTGAGTGTGTGTGTGTGTGTGAGTGTGAGTGTGTGTGAGGTAAACCCATAGACTGTAAACCGCACGTCTACGGCATTAATTCACACAGAGAAACGCATGATTCGTATTTAAATGGTCTTTTCGCGGTTTAATATTCACAGACACTAGTCTATATCACCAGATGCGTTCTCAGGTACCGAAACTTGGTACGATTGATTTAATGTGAATCGGTACTCAGTAGTACCGACGTAATTCGGTCGGTGCCCTTAAAAGTACAGAGTTCGGTACCCAACCCTATATATTACGCTATGTAAAAAGTGAATCCGCCATGGCGCGAGCACAAATGGCTTTTAAAGGTCCCATGGCATGGCATTTTTCTATTATTTTATAATGTTTCCTGAGGTGTACTTATATTGTTAGTATGATTTTTACATCATAAAATATCATAATTTAGAAATAAAAGGCATTTTTTCTATACTGCTGTTTGCCCTGTGGCTGAAGGCCCTGTTACAAGAGGCGTGTCTGCTGTGAGACTTCAGTAAAAACGCCCACTGTTGTGATTGGCTGACATCTTTGCATTTGATATGAGCGGAGGGGGCGTGGTTTAACGAGGTCTACGAGGCACGAGCAGCTGCCAGAGAGACGGATGGACCTGAGTTCACTTCACATCAGTTCTGTCAGTCTCAGTTCAGTGAACTGTTTTAGTTACAGCATATACTTCAGGTTATTAGTCTATTTCTAGTCGGAGGGACTGTCACTCATGTCAGAAAGTTAGTAACTTTAGTAAATTATGGATCAGCGCTGACTGGAGACGCGAACCGTTTAGAACGATTCAGTCCGATTTGGTGAACTGATTCGGTTCACTAAAAAGAACTGGTTCAAAAGAAAGATCGTTCGCGAACCGGACATCACTAATGTACCAGAGACAGAGCTCAGCGATTTCTAACAAAGTTATTTATAGTAACTACTGAGTTATTAGAGCGCTGTCAGTCAGCGCGAGTTTATTGTGTTTGTATTTGAGAGTTCTGAATAAACACGAGTCCCAGTCACACCGAGTCCGTCTTCATCATTATTACCAACTTTGTAACACATGCAAAGTACCATTACAGCTGTCAAGATGAACGAGTTATGAGTAAGTGTTGATAATACCATTATTTTTAGATGTTCGTCAGTGACGCGCATTGAGTACACAGCGCAAACAAAGACACAACAGCAGTAATCGAATGTAATCCAGTTTATTGTGGGGATAGCTGGCTAGCCTAGCCGGATACCCTCACGCTTACCCTCCTTCTGCTTAATCTCACCCGCGTTTGGTGCCTCCACTGTGGGCCAGATGCAGTACTGGGGGTCGGGGATGTTGAAGGCCGACCGGTCAGTGCAGCCCGAGCTTCGGCGTGTGTGTGTGGTTTATCTCTAAAGATCTGACTCTGCCGATGTAAAGCAGAAACGACTGTATGCACATTTTAGAACCGATAGACGCGACGAGGACGTACAAAAACACTGACTCACAAGATAGAAAACACGAAAACACCGTTCTGTCGGGAATGTGCGCACGAATAATAAATAATTAGCTACACATAAGAAATCACTGATCACAGATCAGAAGGAACTGAAAAAAGACTTCTGTTTTCATTTGTACATCCAAACACTGAGAAACTGCCAGCGTTCACTCGTTCACAACCCATGATCTCTCGAGCGTTTGCATGAGCGTGCCAGATTCTCTGGGCGGAGGAAAGGGAGGAAACCGTTCCTGCTTGGACGTCAAACCAGGAGACTTCAGGATTGGCTCGTCTGACCTGTCATTTTCTCAAAGGCAGAGAGAGACAGCCAGAACTCGGGTTTACACCGATCAACATTTCTATCCACTTGGGGACAATATTCAGGCTAGGGGAACTCATATTAATGTTGAAAAACCTCATAAAATGAAAATTTCATGCCATGGGACCTTTAAAGGGAAAGGGAGATGAGACTCTCAGTGTTTCCCCTACAATGTATTCACAGCGGTGCAGCGCCGCCGCTGGATTTTCAGCGCCACTGCAAAATCTTCACATGATCAGTAATATCACATTCACTTACACACTGTAAAAGAGAGAGAGAGATTGACGATGGCCAGAGAACTAAACAAAAATGTAGTCCGCTTACACTTACACAATATCACAGGGCTGTGATATTAATCTTATTTTATTTTCGCTTCCAAGTATTAAAAAAAGAAGATATGAGGTAAAACTATTATAAACTATGCTCGTGCATCATCTAGCACAACTTCCTTCCCTTCATAGCGCGCGCTGTCATTTCTCCCCAACAAACATGCATTTAACATCAGATTCAGCACAATCTGTGATTGTTGTCAAATGCACTCTCCACTTTGGCTAAATTGCAGAACGTGTTTGATTAAATTAAAAGCACAATAATCCGCGCAATAGACGCTGTTTCCAAGTTCAAGGCGGGTGTGTGTGTGTGTGTGTGTGTACGCACGCTGCGAAACGGACCGACTTGCACATATGCTTCGTTTGCGCCACTTAACCATCAAATACACAACAAAATAGCCTATATCTCAAAATGACAGGCTTGGAGAGTATTCACTTAAACACAGTTTAGCTCAAATGGGCGTAAATAGTTGGGAGAAATGAATGGGAGAATGAATCTGCGTCTTAAAGGGGCAGCATCTAATAAACCTGGTAACGATTGAGCCAATAATGTGAATCAAACAACAAAAGGCAAAGATAAAATTACTTGCAGCTTTTTTTTTAATTTTTTTTTACCTTTTTTATTAATCATATATATGTATAATTTGATTAATAAAAAGGTAAAAAAAAAAAACATGTAATAATATTTCACAATATGTTTTTTTTTCTGTATTTTTGATTAAATAAATGCAGGCTTGATAAGCATGAGACTTTTTGCAAAAATATAAAATAGTATCCAAACACTTTTTTTATTTTTTATTTTTACATATTGCCCCTTTCTTACATTTGAGCCCTTGCCCCTTAGGAACTTTTTGCACGTCCCTGCAGGTTATTGAAGTAAAATAGGCTAAGCTAGTCACCTTTTAAACTAATGAAAAGCTTAATTTGGATTTTAATGTTCAAAATGTCTATTTCTATCCACAAAACTGGCCAGAAATCATGGTTTAAGTCAAGTCAAGTCAACTTTATTTATATAGCGCTTTTAATGTAGATTGTTTCAAAGCAGCTTTACAGTGTTAAACAGGAAAATAATGCAGCATAATTTTATTCAGCTGTATAGCCATTCTGGAAAAATTTCAAGTATCATACAGTGACAGTGTGGGCTTTAGATCAATAATTTGATCAGTAATTTAGTTTAAATGGTTAATTTAGTTTATTATTTAGATGTATTTCGATGTTTAGTTGAAAAATTTAGTGTCCCCATTTAGTTTAAGGTTTTTTTATGTATTCCGGAGGTGCTATTTCCATAAGCAGACACTGTAAAATAAAGGGTAGCTGGTACTTCATATTTAATGTTATCTAGCCTATCAAATGGCTACCATCCCTTTATTTTACAGTGTCTCATTCGATCAGAACCGAGTTCAAATGATCCATATTAACAATTCAGAAAATGTGAATGTCTTCACTGATATCCATCTAGACGTCTCTTCTGACAAGTCATTAAAAACCTGATCTGGATGGGTCGGGACGGAGTCTGTGTCGTATCAGCGCTCGTGTAACTGATGGCCGTGATGATCAGATGTGATTCGGCCGCTTTGCTGAGCTGGGCTGGCGATTTCTGCCCGACTCCAGACGAGTCAACAGGCCATCAATAATGTGGGAATTAATGTCACGGATCATTGTGGAACTCAAAGCACGCCTGCAAAAGAACAGCATCGCCTTACACACCGCAATCCTCTCCATCCGCCACTCAGGACACTCGTTTTTCTCCCCGCGAGAGCTTTATTTGAGCTGGAAGCGTGTAAAGCATCCTTCGTGAAATTTAAAACACAAACACAAAAATATGTACTGTAATATGATGCAAACATGTCAGCAAGAAATGGATGTGTGGACAGAAATGTATAGACAGTGAAGCATTGAGACACAAGAAGATCTAGCAGGAAACATGGGACATCATTTTGATCAATCAAGATGAAATGTGTATTCAGTTATTGGTTATTATTTTTCCCACCCAGAGTCTTGCAAATAATTAAGACGACTTTGGGCTAAATTTGTGACAATGTATACAATTAACACATTATATATCAAATAAATCTAGATTTCAAACATACAAGGAAATCATATTAGATATCCCATATATTGCATGTGTAGTGATGTAAAAATATGAGTAATTTATACTGTACAAAAATTATGAATGATTAAAAATAACAGGTAACACTAAAGGCCAATTTATACTTCTGCGTCGAGTGCACGCAGAGGGTACGGCGTACCCTACGCATAGACGCGTTGGATACGCCATACCCTACGCCGTAGCCTGACGCGCACCTCTCCAAAAATGTAACAACGCGTCAATTCTACGCGGACCGCAAGCGCTGTGATTGGTCTGCCAGAATCCTTCCCTCAGGTCAATAAATAAATAAATAATCTGCGATAGGAGTGTGTGTGTGTGTCCAGAAATTGGATGATAGTTCCTTACGTCTGCTATAACACACTATTTTGCAGTCCAGCGATTCTTTATGGTAGTAAATAAATACATAGATCCGCTGAATATAGTTTATTTATTTTCTCATTAAAACCAAAGATGTTAATCAGTGATTGCATATCAAGAACAGGGACACATTAGGGTATATTTCGTGAATGAAGTCTCCGCAACAACAATCGCTTGCTGAGCCACCGCTGCTGAAAACAGCGGCCACGAGCACTGCATGATTTCACAAACGCATTCCAGCGCCAGATCGCCTTATTTAACTTTACTAATCAACTAGAGATGCTTAATTTGTATTAGATACAACAACTCAAGCTGCAAGAAAAGCCGCTCTCTCACTGCTGCTGATATTCCGACATGAATGTACAGATTCTACACATCAAGCTGCTTCTTCTTCGGCTGTTGTCTTGATTACACCAACATGCCCGAGGACACTGCCTTCTAGTGTCTGCATGTGGAATTGCACATTGACCCAGACAACAGCGCAGAAGTATAAATGCTCACGACGGCGTCGGCTACGCGCGTAGCCTACGGCGTACACTACGGACGCAGAAGTATAAATGGGCCTTTAGTTTATAAACTGTGGTTAATACTTTAATACAAATGGTAAGTTCATTCATTGTTACTGGAATTAACAAATTATTGTTTAATTAGCTCATATGTAACTATTTAAAGAGCACCTATCATGGAATTTCGAAATGTACCTTTCATGTAGTGTGTAACATAGATCTAAGTGAACAAAAACATCCTGTGATAGCTTGAAATATGACAGTGCACCGTATATATAGTTATTTTCTTTCAAAAGTAAGAGTCGACTCTGAGTCATTTTTAAGAATCGTTAGAAGACCGAAGCTTTTTCTCTGACTAGATGACGTCAACTTGTCAAGTTATTTGAATACGATACGCCCACTTATTGCGCTCCAAGACGCCAGTGAAAACTAGAAAACATCATGGCGACGAGACGCCAGTGAAAACTAGAAAACATCATGGCCACGAGACGCCAGTGAAAACTAGAAAACATCATGGCGACGAGACGCCAGTGAAAACTAGAAAACATCATGGCCACGAGACGCCAGTGAAAACTAGAAAACATCATGGCGACGAGACGCCAGTGAAAACTAGAAAACATCATGGCCACGAGACGCCAGTGAAAACTAGAAAACATCATGGCGACGAGACGCCAGTGAAAACTAGAAAACATCATGGCCACGAGACGCCAGTGAAAACTAGAAAACATCATGGCGACGAGACGCCAGTGAAAACTAGAAAACATCATGGCCACGAGACGCCAGTGAAAACTAGAAAACATCATGGCGACGAGACGCCAGTGAAAACTAGAAAACATCATGGCCACGAGACGCCAGTGAAAACTAGAAAACATCATGGCGACGAGACGCCAGTGAAAACTAGAAAACATCATGGCCACGAGACGCCAGTGAAAACTAGAAAACATCATGGCCACGAGACGCCAGTGAAAACTAGAAAACATCATGGCGACGAGACGCCAGTGAAAACTAGAAAACATCATGGCGACGAGACGCCAGTGAAAACTAGAAAACATCATGGCCACGAGACGCCAGTGAAAACTAGAAAACATCATGGCCACGAGACGCTGTGTTCTGAAGTGCCACTCAAAAGCAAACTTTTTTCATCTGCCCAAGGATGAGCATTTGAAGACTAAGTGGCTTGAAGACAAACCATACATCGTCGCGATTGAGTGTTTATTAGTCGTCAAATGTATGTTTCGCGATCTCAGGAAGCTTTTATTATGGACTTCTATTATGGCACATGGTTCTTCTTCGTCTGTCTGTACCATATATGGACTACATGTGCACAGAGCGCCCTCCGGCTGCCAGGATGAATTGAAAACAACACATAAGAGACTCAATCGCCCATGATTAGGCTATTTCTGCCCATTTTGAGGAAGTATTGAATAAAAAATACTCCTCTGTTTAGAAATTTGACACAGACATATGAGAATCTATCAGTATTTCTCCTCATCTGCACACTTTTGAACTAAAAGCCCTGAGGGATGTTGATTTGTCGCGAGTCTTCGTGAGGAGAATAGAGGAGTTTTTTTATGAATGAGATCAGCTGAGGCTCATATTACAATCAAACAGTACCGACGCGGTTTTCATATTCATAACTCCTGACACATATCAACAAATTACTGTCATTATAAGACTTTGATGGGCGTTCCGTTTCCGAGAATATCTGCACAGACTATACCAATCACAACTGACTGGGTCATCGGACCAATCAGCGCAGATTAACGCCACGTAAAGGCGGGGTTTTGAAAAGTGAATCACTAAAGGAATCATTTGAGAATCGCTGTCAAAACAGGTAAAAATAAATGCATATTATAAGAAAACTAAAGTCTTTTTTGTCATTGCATGCATGCTAAACTGTTGTTGGGGACTTCTAAAACAATATTTGGAACATTTTAAATGCCATAATAGGTGCTCTTTAAATAATGCTTTAACAACATATTAACTGTACATAGTTCTCACTTTAGATTAAGTCACTGAAAATGGGACAATTACATTAATTTAGTGCATTAAACCAGCCTTTATTAGACATGAATTGCATTAAGAGTTTAACATGTTTACAAGTAGGCCTACATTAAGCCCATCTCTAAAACTAAACAACCACTTAAAAATAAATAATGAATCAAATAATGTTGTCGATATGACACATGAGGAACATTGAATATGAACGCAATCTCGTAAAGGTTGGTTTAAAGCACTTAATTAATAATTTTCCGTGAGCTAATCTAAAGTGAGAACGATTTCATTCTGGTTCTCGAATCTGATTGGCTGTAACAGCACTAACCGTTTCACTGTTTGTATCACTCCGCGACATTTCTCTCAGAGTGTCATGGCGGACGAGCAAACCGCCATCATTTTACAAAAAATACTACTGTTATTGTGCCACGGAATAGTTTTGTAGGCGAGAATGTAGTTATTTAGATCTCAAATATGTGACTCATATATAAACATAGCGCCTGTTTTACTATTTGTTCTCAAGGTTTCGCAGATGCGAGCTCCAGGCCGTCAGCGGCCGCTCAGCGCTCGTGTACCCACCGAGAAGCTCTTCATCTCGGCCAGTCCTTCAGGAATTTGCCGCTGGCTTTTACTGTATGTATATAGTGGTTAAACAAGAGATACTTCATTTGTGGTATATCAAACGGGCAATCTTTGGTCTTATTAATCTATTACTTGTTCCAGAGCAAACCGAGTTGGGTTAAGGGGGAAATTAAGTTTGATAATATATTTGGGCCTTCTATCTTAAATCCTGTTGGGCCTAGAGCGCTGCTTTTGTCCGTTTGACCGAATTGTTTGCATGTTTATTTCCTATTGACTTTTATAATGGCTTTTGTTGTTAATTTAAATATTACTCAATAAATATTTTATAAACAATATGCCGTTTGGTATTGAGAAAGTCGACATTACAATCACTAACGGACCCTTCGTTATTACACCACAAGATGGCGGCAAAGACCGTCTTTATGAGCGACTGGTTGTAAACAAGGAAGTTGTCTCTGGATATCTTTTACAAGGATAAAGATCGTTTTCCTCAACGGACATTTAACTGATTTTTTTATAATGGATATTATAGACATAGACCTGAAGAAAGAATACTGTCTCAGATGCCGGTAATACACTCGTTTAGTCGATCTCTCTATCTCATAATACTCTACATAATACAATAAGCTTCAAAGAAGCAACTTATCGTTCCTTCCTTAATGTTCTAAACTTTAATAATCAGTCCGTGGCGGAAGGAAGTAGTGCGGCACAAAAGTGATTTTAAAAACACTCCGTTGTTGTGTCTTGTTTATTTACACACTTGTGCCGTCGAACTGTTAGTGTATAAACACTCGTAGTCGTGCGATATGGCTGTATATCAGCACATATATGATTAGCTACGGCCGAATACAGCCATATGGCACGGCTACGAGTGTGATATTGCTCATTTAATACGTTGTTAAAGGCACAGTATGGGATTTTTCGCCCACTAAAGGTCGCTTCGCAGCGCCGTTTTATCATATTATACACATTTGAGTGTGTCAAAGTAATGTTCAGGCAACAAAATGTAATTTTGTAACAAAACAATTGTTTTTTTTTTTTAGAACAAATGTAATTTTCTCTGTTTATTAATGTTTTTACTCAACATCTGTGCACTTTTTGGAGTATTAATAATAATTTTTAAATTTATATAAATAATTAAAAATATATATTTTTTAACGGATTTTCACACAAAATCAGTTTTTTTTTTTTATGTTAAATTCACTTTATAAAAGACCCACATTTCTAACTTTCATTCGTGGGGATAAAATTGATAATTTGACATGGTTTAGTGTAAGATTTTTGCCCATCTTAAAAAAAATTAATACAAAAAACAAAATGGCTGCAGAGCTCCACTATTTGCTATGTGCTGTTTGACTTACCGAAAGACATCTTTTCAGTTGGATTCATATCTAAATGTTATGAAATCACATTTATAACAATTAAAAATAATTAATTTTGTCAAAGTTTAGCTTTTTTTTTGTACTGAATTATTTTTTTTTTTAATGATGTTACATTACGATTACAATCAAACCTGAACAAAACAAAAGTTGGAGTCTTTAGAGTTTATCATTTATTTCAAACATCTGATTTTCTTATAATTCTACAAATTTAATCTACACTTCAGTTACTAACTGTAACAGAACATAAAATAACATAAATGAACAGTTATATTACATATTGAGTAAAAAATACACAACATGAACATCAAAATGCAATGAACTGAACAGCAATAACAAATGTATTCCTGTGTGTGTGTGTGTGTGTGTGTGTGTGTGTGTGTGTGTGTGTGTGTGTGTGTGTGTGTGTGTGTGTGTGTGTGTGTGTGTGTGTGTGTGTGTGTGTGTGTGTGTGTGTGTGTGAGCATGATCATTTTGCATTGTGGATGTTTTATGCATTGTTGGAAGTGTGCCACTTCATTTCTGTATGCGTGTTCTGTGTTGTTTCTGTTTTTGAGGATGAATTTTGTCCCTGAGTGTTTTTTTTTTTTTTTGTCACACGAACATAAAAACAGATATCAATCCAATTAATTTTTTATTTGTAGATCTAGAGTGTTGACCACCGTACGAAGTCTCATGCCATTTGGACAAAGGAAAAATGTTTTTTAATTTGAGCAAATGTCCTTTGGGGTCAGAAAAGACCCAGAAGACCGGCGAAGGGTTTTAATGGTGTAAATATCTCTATACTCAGCCTTATGGAGTTATGAAGCATCTCTTTTACGAGTGTGTGATCTGAAAGTACACTCTCCTCGCTGGCATTTTAACAGCTTGTAAACTCTGAAATCCATTGGTGATGTTTGATCCTCATGTAAAATGGATGGATGGCCTTTGGCTCTCAGAAGGGTCTGTGTTTTCAGAGACGTGTGTTTCTATCGCTCCAGGGCAGAACTACATCTCTAAGCCTCCGATATGGACGGCGTTTTGTGTTGCGTTTACGTGTTTATTTTGCTCTTTGACCTCAGATGATAGAAGAGGACTCTCTAAATCTATCAGAAGACTGTAAATCCTACTTTGATGTGCTTATGTCTAAGGCCTCTAAACGATCAAACCTTTGCTGATAAACCTGCTCTTTATAAATGAATATTATTGTATAATAACAATTGTTATTTTGAACACAATCTAGTACATCATGAGTATCAAATATGATCATCAGGCTTGTGAGGAAGGTTCATCTGTCAATCATCATTGTATTGCATTATGTGTTCAAAACTGAAATCTTACTAAGCATATTATTGGCAGATATTGATATTTATATGCATTTTATGTAAGTATCTGCTATGCTATTATAAAGATCTCATTGATTTGCATCACAAGCATCAACATTTCATCACTTTTTGATCATATAAATATCAGAATTTGCACCAAATTGCATATTTTGGGCCTCTGATTATGTATCAACTAGACTTTATCTTATAATAATCAAATCTTTTGTGTTCCACAGAATGAAAAAAGGAGCGACATGAGGGTGAGTAAATGATGACGGCATATTAATTTTTGTGTATAATATCCCTTATTAATGATAGCTGATAATGTATTTAAAGTCTCTTGATGTCTTGAAGAGAGAGCTCTGTGTTGGTTTATGTGCTTGTATGTAGTTAGTTGGACGTCAGGGGCCTGTATCATGATGGTAGTTTAACAAACTCAGGGTTACAGGATTAGTTTAGAGTTGACAAAACCAAACCAATCTATTCAGGCTTTGTTGGTCCCATGATGCTGATCATCAGCTTTCTCTGTCAACTCAGGCTTTGATCCTGAGTTTAGCTGTGACATCAGCAGTGAACAGCCAATCACAGGCTGTGAATCAGTAAAACTGAGATTCACTTCTCGCAAGAGAAGCATCGAGATTCATTTCTCTCTTCTGCAGAATATTGCATGATTGAAAAATATTACGAATTTAAACAAATATACACAGCAAGAAGAAAAGAGCTGTCTATAAAAGAGTACAACTTAAAGAAAATATTCACTACGTCAATGCAAGTAAAAGTTATGAAGTTAGTTTAGTTGATATATAGAGAATTGAACATTTAAGCTTGCATGTGGTAATTTGTATAGCTTTGTTTATTGATTTTAAAGCTTATTTGTCTGACCTTTGTATAGGCTATTTATATTCAACTAAGTGCCTATTAATGATTGATTAACTAAAATGATACACAAAATGTGTAATTGATTACGGGTATAATAATTACATAAATGATATCTAAATCATTCAAAATTATTATTATTATAAATAAGCATTATTAAAAGCCAGACGCTTTAGTCTTTAATAGCCATTTGCTATGTAGTGACCTGTAATTTGGAGTAGAAACAGGGGGAGTGACTTTATTGCATCAGATATGTGTCACTTTGCTCACAGCTGATTGGTCCAATTTCAGTTTGATCTCTTATCCAGAACATAACCTGCCCTGGAGCAGGTTAGCTGTGGAGGGTAAGTTACTATGGAGATGAACACTGCTAAAAGCCAAACCATTTTAATGGTACCCAAAACCCAGGATTAGCACAAACTAAGCTTAAACAAATCTGGCTAGCCAGCTAAACCGGCATCATGGTATAGGCCCCAGGTGAGGTCTGTATTAGTTTCCCTGCATTATCAGAGCGGCTGTCAGTGTGTGTGTAAATGAAGACTGAACACAAACTAACACACTCGTCTCATTGTTCTGTCATCAGGGAGAATAAAGCGTTGTCTTCTCTCGTCAGATTCACCGATGTCAGAGGTCATCATACGCTCATGAAGGAGTTCAGATCTCTCCCGGCGGACGGACAGATGATGCTGTGTTGACGGACGCCTTCATCGAGCCGGACGCTCTGTAATGAGCATCTGTCCATCCGGGCTGAGAGCTGCGGTCGTCATGGACACCGTGGTGCTGATGCAGGAGTTCAGGTGAGATGCAGGAGGCTGGTCATGTCTCGGCTGATTGGACGGGATTGGTTGTGACATTGATGCTCACACATGATCTCTGCTAATGGAGTGTGAAAATTGAGCTTCTTAATTGAATACTTGAGTTGTTTGGCATCATACGAAATACAAATAGAATATATTACATTTTATTTGATATACAAGTGATTTAAGTGTTGTCAAATCAATTAATCATATCTAACATTAAAGTTTGGAAATTTTATAGTGTGTGTATATATATATATATATATATATGTGTGTTTCCTGACTTGTTATTATTTTTAATAGATTCGTTATTTTTAATTAAATATATAAATATATTATATATACTGTATGTATTTAGTGTGTGTGTGTGTGTGTGTGTGTGTGTGTGTGTGTGTGTATATATATATTCATTCATATATATATTCAGTCGTTCATTAATTAGTTTTATATTTCATTAAATGTATTTTTTAATTCATTTTAATAAACTAATATTAATGTATAATGTTAATTAAATAAATATATATTTAATAAAAAAATATTGTATATTTTTGTGACTTTTTTAATAGTGTATTATTTATTTTATTTAAATATTTATTTGTTAATTTATTAGTTTCATAACTTTTTATAAATTAATATTAATGTATAATATTGATTCATTAAATATATACATTTATAAAAATGTACTATTGATTTTATTTATTCACTCGTTCATTAATTTATTTATTATTTCTTTATCAATTTTTAAAAAAATAAATAAAAGTTAATGTATAATATTAACTAAATAAATATACATTTATACAAATTATTTAATTATTCATTCGTTCATTAATTAATTTATTTCATTTATCAAATAAAAGTATAATATTAACTAAATAAATATACATTTACACAAATTATTTAATCATTCATTCATTTTTCATTTATCAATTTTTTAAAAAATAAATAAAAATTAATGTATAATATTAACTAAATAAATATAAATTTATACAAATTGTTTTATTTAATTATTCATTCGTTCATTAATTCTTTTATTTCATTCAATTTTGTTTTAATGTATCATTCATTTTTAAATAAATTCATATGAATGTATAATAAATAAATATACATTTACAAAATGTATTATTTATTTTAATTATTCATTCGTTTTTGTTTTTAATTCATCACTTAATTTTATTTGTTTGTGTGTTTTTTAATAAGCATTTCAGCTGTGGGTTTTATGACTGGCATCAAGACTCTGAATAAAAGCATCAAAGAACCACAGAGTTACCAGCACTAACACATCCATATTTATTCTGTGAAAATACAAAATAAGATCATGTACATTTTATTTACAGCCTTTTGTACATTATAATATACTGTATTTATATCAGCGTTGCCATGTTAAACACTCATCAGCAGCACAAATGCTCATCTTCCCATCGCTTTCATTAAACCACGGGATCCACACTGAATGCTTAAGACGTTTTCCTTTAAATACATCTGTGTTCATGACACATCAATCAAATACCTTGAGCAAATTCATGTCACTTTTCAGTCATCCAGTCTTTAAATGTTGAAATTTGTTGCATGATGATGGCACTGTTCGCCGGAGCGGGTCTGTGCGGTTCCTCCCTCGAGTCCGGTTCTGCCCGGCACGCTGATCTCAGATCAGCTCAGTTAAGGCTCACGTGACGCATATATAAATAAAGCACACGTTTGACCTGATCAGGGTTTGATATAAAACACTGGAATGACTGAAGAAGTGACACAGGAGCTCACGTTTCACAGGTCTGAGCATGTAAATGACTAACAGCACTTTGTTATTAACAGTAAAAACCTCATCAGATAAATACACGTCTAAAATACTGCAGATCAAATCTGTCGGCACAAGATGTGGAATGCGTTTAATCGCTCTCAGAAACGGCACTAATCAGTGAATGTTTGAACTTTGACCTCCATCCTCACATTACTAATATGAGATCTGAGCTGATTATGTATTAACCCTCACAATTTATAGCTGAGGTACAAAAAGAAAGCATAGTTATCAAAACAAATAATGCAAAACAGCAGGTTTATTGCTACAATGCATAATCATTGGTACGAGAACACGGCGAAGCTGCCATTTCATCCGGCTATAATCCTTTTATTTTCTAGGTGTGTCCAGCATCTGGATTGGGTTTTTTTGGGGGTTCTGTCGCCAATCCCGTGCCGGGCAGCGACCCGGACCGAGGGAGGACCTGTGCCCGCTCTTCGCGACGTGTGCCGCCCAATATCACATGACCAGATCAGACATCGAAGCTCTTTGGCTTGAAGTACTTTGTTGTACAGTAAGTGATGTAAATCCAATTATGTGCCGACTAACCTATAAAACTCTTATTTATACATATTTCGCTTATAGTTAGAGATTTCTGTCATCTACAGTAAGTGTAGTATATTCTACGCTCATCTCTTCTTTATGTATACGTCTATATCTCTCTCTTTAGCTATTATAATGCTTATTTCCTAAACCTCAACTGGTAACAATCGATCCAAACATAAATAGACCTTATTAACAGCAGCGCCATCTTAGATTTTTAACGGCAATGAAAGCGAATCTGTAACTGTGTGTTCACACCAGACGCGACTTGAGCGAATAAATGGCGCTATTTGTATACACATATTATTTTGTCCTCATTGTTGTCACTACTAGAGCAAGCTCCTGATTGGTTAACGCAGCGTGAATTTTCGCCAAAGTTCAGATTTTTCGACTTGAGCGATTTGCACGAATCACGCTCAGTCGCGTTGTCATTCGCACAAGTCTGGGATAGACATGCATCTCTTCAGTGGGTTGTACTTTCGGATTGGTTCATGCAATGTCAACAGGCGTGAACGACACTCGGGACAGTTAACACCTCCTCACAAGAGTTTAAGCCGTGGCAATTTAAATATTCAAGCGCAAGAAGACTCGAAAGGGAACTCGATTCGTTACTCACACGCTGTGTGGAAAGATGTGTGCGCGCACGTCCGCGGCGTCTCAGACAGCACTGAATATTATATTGAGCTCTTTCACATATTCTTGCACTTGAATGCTCGTCTCGGTGAGTATCCTCGTAAACATAGTCGTTTATGGATTAAGTGAATGTAAACCGTAGAGAGAGATGTTCAGTGTCAGTGTATTGGATCTGTGCATTCGCTCTTAAAGTGACAGTAGCCTAAAGGTGTGTTCACACCAGACGCGAATAAATCGCACTATTCATGCGTAGTTGGACGCTTGAACATTTTGAGTTTACTCGCTTCATTCACACGTGACATTCACTTCACAACAGACGCAAATTCGCGTCATGGGAGGGGCTTCTGCCAGCGGCTCGTCTCGTTGCAAAATGGCTGACATGGATTGTTTTAAAATACGGCGAACAAGCTCAATTTGCCGGCTTTAACTAGCTTGTAGTCTCATTAGGCTATATAGAGCTCAAATTGAGTAAAGAGGTACAACTCACCAGACTGTCCGACCTCCTTATTCGCTTTCTTCCAAGCAAGATCCTTTTTATTCCTGTTTCTATAAAGTATGAAGATGTATCGTACAGCTCCGGGTATCCACATATGATTTTGTACTTATTGTTGTCACTACTAGAGCAAGCTCCTGATTGGTTAACGCAGAGTGAATATCCGCCATAGTTCAGATTTTTCAATTAGAGCCGCGTCATTCGTGCGAATCACGCCACAGAATGTCTATTCGCGTCTTTGCATTGACTTAACATGTAAATCACTTGCGCGAAAAGCTTCATTTGCATCTGATGTGAACGCACCATAATACTCCTGCTGATGTCTGTGATTTTAATGTTAATCAAACAAACGACAACTGACACTGCTCTTGACTGAGTAACTTCTATGTAATCTCTGACGACATTAATTAGGTGGCGTTAACAAGCCGGAGATCTGAAACCATTTAAGATCATTTGTGATTTTATAAACTTCACTTTTTAATAAGAGGCGTGGACGTGTTTTTGTATGCATGCGTTCGTTCTCTGAATCACACGTCTGCACATTTTAAGATGAAATGTAGGACAGTTTCTACACAACATTTGAGAAATGAGGCCCGGCCGTGGCGCTGCTCTGAATAAGGTCTGTCGGTTGTACATTTGTGCCAGTCATGGAGAAACAAAGCGTGATGCGATTATTCAGATGCACACAGTCTAATACAGCCAGTCTGTCGATGAGCAGCAGCGTCACATTCGGTTTGTCCAGACGTCGTCTCAAGGCTCCTCCTCCACTTCTCTGATTGGCTGGATGATGTTGCTGCTGGATTTGTACTGATTGATCTGATTGGCCGCGTGTGTGTTGGTGTGTTTGAGTTGTGTGTTCCTGTTGAAGCTGTTCTCGGGCTCATCTGTGTACCAGTTTTTGTCTGCAGAACGATTGACATCATTTAGGCCTGAAGCATGCTCTACACACACGGGAAAGCAAACGTTTAGCTATGCAGCGTCTCGTGCATGGTTGAGTTTTGAAATGTGCAAATTATAATGCATTCAGGGAATGATTTAAAGGGACAGTTCACCCAAAAATTTGACTTCTGTCTTCACTTATTCGCCCTCATGTTGTTTTCTTTCTTCCGCTGAACACAAAACAAGATACTTTGAAGAATGTCAGTAACCAAACAGTTGATGGTAAGGTGGGTAATAGGCTCTCTTGTGTTCGGCAGAAGAAACTCATACAGGTTTGGAACAACATGAGGGCGAGTAAATGATGACAGGCGTTTCAGTTTTGGGTGAACTGTCCCTTTAATATGGAATATACTGGTAAATGCAAGTTAAATAGAGTTTAAAAAAATCATAAGGATCAGCAATATTTTTATGCACTTCAGAAAATGTATAGATTTCTTGAGCTCTTATTTTCTTGTGCATTTATCTATATGTGTGTAAATAAGTGTTTTTATTATTTAAATGCAAAAAAAATTTTGGTGAAGGAAATAATGTATGTATAATAATTGTGACTTTTTGAATAGTTTGGAAAGCAATCTGCAATATTTTGTAGGATTTTTTGATCATGCATTTGTTACTAAGTGTTTTTTAAAAATGTATATTTTAATGTTTTGGTTTTGGTGAAGGCATTTGATATTATTTGCAATTGGCAATATTTCATAGGATTTCTTGATCATGCATTTATCTATAAAAACATAATTGGTTCAATTAAGAAAGTCAAAACAAGAGCAGTTTCTCCAGTAACACACAAAATATTGCTAAAAAAAATGTCTGGTGGATTTCTTTATCATGCATTTATTACATACAGTACCGGTCAAAAGTTTGGACAAGTTACTATTTTTAATGTTTTTGAAAGAAGTCTCTTCTGCTCACCAAGCCTGCATTTATTTGATTTGAAAAAATAGTAATATTGTGAAATATTATTACAATTTAAAATATTTTAAAGGATGAGTTCACTACAAAATGAACATTTCCTGATAGTTTCCTCACCCTCATCTCATCAAGATGTTCATGTGTTTCTTTCTTCAGTGGAAATGAAGTTTTTTGAGGAAAACATTCCAGGATTTCCTCTATTCCTCTGGGATCGGTCAGAGCCTCTGAAGCTCTTCCTCTGAAACTGCATTGATGTGGATCTTCAGACGTTGGTTCCCATTGAAGTCCATTATGTGCAGAAAAATCCTGGAATGTTTTCCTCAAAAAAATTAATTTCCACTGAAGAAAGAAAGACATGAACATCTTGGATGAGATGGGGGTGAGGAAACTATCATTTTGAAGTGAACTCATACTTTAAAATGTAATTTATTCCAGTGATTCCTCCAGTCTTCAGTGTCACATGATCCTTCAGAAATCATTCTATGATTTATCAATGTTGGACTACTTCATATTTTTTTGGAACCTGTGATACTTTTCTCAGGATTCATTGATGAATTAGAAGTGAAAAAAGAACAGCATTTATTAAAAAATATATTTTTTTACAGTATTTTTAATCAAATAAATGCAGCCTTGATGAGCATGAGACTTTAAAATGTAAAATATTTTCTTGTGCGTTTAGGTACATGTGATCGTGTTTTCTTTTTTAAATATTTAAATTCAAACTTTTTTGAACAAATGTTCAACAAGACTTTTTTATAATTTAGTGAAAGAGCAATATTTCATAGGTATTTCTTGATGGTCTATTTAAGTTTATTATTTAATTGCAAAATGTTTGTTTTGTTTAGACATTTGAGAGTATTTGCATTGTAGAGACATTTCTTGAACCTATATTTTCTTGTGCATGTCTCTATTCAAACTTGCACACTATTTTTTATACTTCACCAGAAAATGTTCAGCAATATTTTGACTATTTTTTAATCACCAACTTTCTTTGTTTTTTAGGAATTAAAACAAAAAAAGCAATATTTAGCAGGATTTTTTGAACTTGTATTTTCTTGATGAATGCCTTTGAGATAATTTGCAATGTAGGGACTTTAAATGATTCTGTTGCAATCATGCTCATATGTTTGGAAATCAAAACCATGCAAACTACAGAGGACGCATGAACTACAAACACGAGCTAGATCTCTACAGGCGGTCGCCATGGTGAAAGCATTATTATGGGAGCTCGTATGCATCAAGACAAACTACTGAAGGAATGCAGAGCGCCTGACTCTACAGAAGACATGCACGGCCAGGAAAAGCGGCTTTGCTTCCGCTCAGAAAGCAAAGAATCAATGCCGGCGTGACGGGCTTTCAGCTCATAACCATCTGAATCATGAGAGATGGTTGCAGGAATGACATGCATTTCTTTCCATACCTGAGACCGCTCTATTCGTCCTGGGCGCACTTTAAAGAAAGGTAAAGTACATGGTGTAAGTGGACACATCCTCATTCTGATGCAGAGAAGCAAAGACTTCACATCATCAATACAGAAAAAAAAATATTTTATTATGTTTGAGATCTCGCATACACTAGTTCATATATAAGAAAAATCTCTTACACTTGATATTTCGAGAGCTTTGGTGTGAGCATGTGATTATAGCGATGAACGTGAATTACAGAAACACTCGCTTCTTTACTAACACCCGTCTAATGTCTGTTCTTGCAGCATCGCAACATTTCTATATCAGGACATCGAGTTCAGTCGGACAGAGATCGAGCGTGGAAGATAATGACTCTTTTTGGAAGGGAAAGGACACGCGTTCTTTAAACCGACATCCTTCACTTCTTCCCCTCGAGAGACGTCCATCTGAAAGCATCACTCCTCCAGGTTTGGGTTTTTAAAACACAATTAACCTGTCACTAGCCCGACTGTAAACCTGCTCCGGGATCATGAGTGACGTCTGGCCTTTGTGTCATGTTTCACAGCGTCTTCATGCTTATGCATTTCTGTCAAGGCTGATCATGTGATTATACTCTCATTCTGTCAGCTCAAGAAGGCAGTGAATCGAAAATAAAAGCATTTGAAATATATGAGCACATACAGTATATTAATGTGTGAATACAGTGAGTCCAGACATCTGAGCAAACACTGATGAATCCATTTTCATGGGATAAAATTAAGTAATAGTACTATGAAATATTTCTGCAATCTTTTCATATAAGATATTAGAAAAATATAAAAAAACAGGTCAACAAATGATATGTTGTTCATTTATTTTATGGATTTATTTATTTAATTATACACATTTTATTACATAATGTGTTGTGAATCTAAAATTGTAAAAAAAGGCATATTGCAAAGTTTTTATTTAAAATTAATATTTTATTGACTCGTCATATTTGATTAGTGTATTTTTAGTTAATTATATTAAATTAAAATGTTTTGTTTGACGTCATTTAGCCATCAAAAAGGCTACATTTTAAACTAATTTATATGATCAGAAAATGTAATATTTTAGTATTTTGAACTAAAACACAAAATCAAATACATTTATATTTGTAGACATACAAAAAATTGCAAATGTCAATTTTCACTTATTAATATTTTAATTTAATGCAACTAAAAATACAATAATCAAATGTTTTTTGACATTAACCGGCAATTGTTTTTGTTTTTTTCAAGTAAAGTCATTTTTCATTCATCGTCCTTTATATTTGGTGCATTTGTTTGATATTTTTTTTCTATTGCAAGAATCCATAATAAAAAAAATGTTTGACATTTGTGTAGTGAATCAAAATTGTTAAAAAAAATTGCACTAATTTATATTATCAGAAAATGTAATTTACTATTAATATTTTATTGGCTTTAGTTAAAAAATATTACATATATATTAATTCAATCAAATGTTTTGTGACATTGATATACCAATATTTTTTTTTTTTTTAATGAAGATGTCATTTTTCATTCATTGGCCTTTATGGTTTTATATTTGTATATTTCTTATGTGTTCATTTATTTGCTGGATCTGTAATTTATTTAATATTTTTATTTTATTTAATGTAATATTTTTAAACTAAAAACACTAATCAATTGTTCGTTTATCAATCTTTATATTTGGTGCATTTTTTATTTTTTTTCTAATATGCTTTATTTACTTATTTTATGTATGAATTATATAGGTTTTTCTCTATTGCAAGAATCCATGAAATGATTTACATAACTTTTGTGAATCTAAAAAAAAAAAAAAGAAGCAAATTGGACTTCACTGCAATTGATCTAATTACTAAATGTAATATTATTTAATAAATATTAAATTAATATTTTAATTTAATGCATAATGAAAAAAAGCGTCAGACGTCTGGAGCTCACTGTATGTGGGTAAGATGAGTCAGCAGCCGCGTTGCAGGAACATCAGGGCGTCATGCGTTCATGAACCACACAAGCACTCGTCAGGTCGGGTGTGGTCTAGGATTAAAGTGCAGTTAAAGTGCAAAACGGTAAGAGTGATTAACTGACCCAACACAGTGTGACCCGTGTAAGACATCACACACAAACATGGTTTCTCGTGTAAACGGTGGCCGGTGGCTTGAACAGATGCAACATCTCTAATGCTGAGTAAACATGTGAAGTAAAAAAATAAGTCCGGAATTTGCGTTTTGAGATACCGAACCGTGTGGTGATGAGTCCGAGACGTCACAGAGGAACGTACTTCTGTTTGTCCCGCAGATCTCGGCTCCGGCTGCGGCCCGGCCGCGCGGACGAGGGCATGGACTGGCCCGACGGGCTCTTCTTACTGGGGAAGTTGGTGGAGTTGGTGGACAGGTTGGCGCGGGTCTGGCCGGCGTTGTGGTCGAATTGCATCAGGCAGAAGATCAGATCTGTAGGCACCAGCTCGAAGTCGTACGGAGGGTTAGTGATCACGTATCTGTGACGAACAGAACAAAATCAGCATATGAATGATTTCTGAAGGGTCATGTGACACTGAATGTAAAGTACAGTCCTGTGATTCTCAACATCATTACTCCAGTCTTCATAGAGAACAGATGATTTACACCGCAGTAATATTGCACAATTTTACTGTGTTTTTGATCAAATAAACGCAGCTTTGGTGAGCAGAAGAGATTTTAAAGGGTTAGTTCACTTTTAAATAAACTTTTGCTTATAATTTACTCACCCCCATGTCATCCAAGATGTCCATGTCTTTCTTTCTAAAGTCGAAAAGAAATTAAGTTTTTTGATGAAAACATTCCAGGATTTTTCTTCATATAATGGACTTCAATGGGCTCCAAACGGTTCAAGGTCCAAATGACAGTTTCAGTGCAGCTTCAAAGGGCTTTAAACGACACCAGATGATGAATAAGGGTCTTATCTAGCCAAACCATCAGTTTCTGTGAGAAACCCAGCAGTATTTATGCTATTATTTTACCTCTTAACAGATGAACGTGATCATCTCTGAGCTCCGCCATAACTTCCGCTAAGTGAGGTCAAAATACGAGCCTGGTCATAGATGTATACGTAGATTCCTCATTAGCACCTGCACCCATCAGTAGAATGAGGCATCTACGATCGATATATATCTATGACCAGGCTCGTATTTTGACCTCACTTAGCGGAAGTTATGGCGGAGCTCAGAGATGATCACGTTTGTCTGATAAGAGGTAAAATATTAGCATAAAATGCGATTATTATTATTAGTTATAAATTTTTACATGTGACAAGTGTGTATATAACATTTTGTTTATATATTAATGTGACAATAATTATGATTATTATTATTGCTAAATAAAAATAAGAAATGTTACTATTACAATAACATTCATAATTAAAAATTAAAATAGTGCATTTAAGAATAAATATAACAGTACAATAATATTTATATTTTACAGAAAACTAAAAATGATGGGTTACCTGTTTGTATGCAGACAGCCTATGACAAAATCATTAGAAAGGTCTAAGGATTTATTGTAAAAAAATATATATATATTATTATACAAATGTGCTTTTTATCTGTGACATCAAGTTCTTAAAGTCTTTGTATTTAATATGAAATATGAGCCTCTTGTGCATCCACTGTGGGGATTAAAACTCCTGTACATTGAAGAAAAACATATGGATTGTCATATAAATTTATTTAGAGAGAAGTTTTATTTTTCTTATTTCCTACCCAAAAGTTTCATTCATACTGGAGGTCAGAGGGCGCCCTCGAGCAGAAACACCACATTTGCGCCAGAGAAGTGTTTGTTTTCAGGAAATCCCTGTGGAAAATCCCTAATTTGAAGCTGGCACTGTAGCTGAATAAAGAGAAGATACAAACGCTTTGACTGATTAAACATGAAGATATTACTTCTGCAACAAGATATGGTGTATTTGAGTTCTGCAAGCCTTCTGGGGTATTCTGATAATAATAAAGTATTCAGTGCTGATTGACATTCTGTGATAAGAAGCCACATCAGCTCAACTGATGATATGAAGTGAGTTAAAACCTGTTATTAAACGTTGTATTTGGTTGGACAACAGGTTTATGAACGCTTCACATTACTAGTTTGTGAAGATGTTTGACACGTGTTGCTGAAACTCGCAGTGCTTTCAGACGGAGCAGCGTTTACTGTTCACAGCCTCTTCACTGACACACTGGGCATTTATTTATTTCATTAAAATCACAGCCTTTGCCTTTCAAAATCACACATAAGCCAAATCGCTATTGCGGTTCGATTAATCGTGCAGCCCTAGCATAAATACTGCTGGGTTTCTCACAGACACTGATGGTTTGTCTAGATAAGACCCTCATGTTAAGTCAATGCAGAGACGCGAAATGGCATTCTGCGGCGCGATTGAGGCGGCGCGAAGGACGCGAATCGCTCAAGTTGAAAAATCGGAACTTTGGCGGATATTTCGCGCCGCGTTAACCAATCAGGAGCTTGCTCTAGTAGTGACAACAATGAGGAGAAAATCTGTATATTATTATCTGGTTCAGACAATATGATTATCACTGTGATAACATTAAATGACATGAAACGCAACCCAGTCTCTTTTTGTTAAATGCAAGTTTATGTATGATCAATAATACAAAAGTATAAGTAATGTATAACAAGCTATACATGAAACAAAGCAAACAATTCAGTCAAACCTTCAAAGTCAGTGCTAGTAGGCTAACGTTACAACTGCAACGTACAGTTATAGCTTAAAAATATAAAGTAATGAAACTTCTCTTTGCCCTCAGCCTAAACGATTTGCCAGGGAACAAATTATAGATCAGTGAGACCAAAGATCGGCCGTTACAAGACGAATTATAGCTCGAGACACCACAGAGACATCAGAGCCAGCGGGAGACGGCAGAAGGACTGGCCGAGGAAAGGTTGCCCTCGCCGGGGTTAATGAGCGCTGAGCGCCGCTGATCCGCTGGAGCTCACAACTCCGAAAACACCAGATAAAATGTTCAAATAGGCACTCTTTATATAAATAAACCACAGATTTGAGCTTTAAACAACTACATTATCGACTGAAAAAGTCTTAAAACTACGTTTTGTCACACATTAACAGTAGATTTTAACAAAAAAAAAAGACGTGTAAACACAGCCCATGTCAGCCATTTCCCAACGAGACGAGCCGCTGGCAGAAGCCCCGCCCATGAGGTGAATTTGCATCTGTTGTGCAGTGAATGTCACGCGCGAGTAAACTCAATATGTACACGCGTCCACCTTCGCGCGAATCACGTCCGGTGTGAGCGCCACATTATTCATCGTCTGGTGTCGTTTAAAGCCCTTTGAAGCTGCACTGAAACTGTCATTTGGACCTTGAACCATTTGGAGCCCATTGAAGTCCATTATATGGAGAAAAACCCTGGACTGTTTTCATCAAAAAACCTTCATTTCTTTTCGACTTTAGAAAGAAAGACATGGACATCTTGGATGACATGGGGGTGAGTAAATTATCAGCAAAAGTTTTTTTAAAGTGAACTAATCCTTTAAATTACACACATGTCCCAAGCAAGCGGGGGTTCACTCACCGTTTCGTGCACTGACTGGGTGATCCCAGGTGTGCGTCTCTCAACCGGTAGATTCCAAAACACAACATGTTGTACGTCTTTAATGCTTTACAGAATAAATCACCATAGCAGCCTCCATCCTGAAAAAAACAACATAGACTTTAAATCTGTCGCAGTGTTTAATGCTTAAGTATTTTACTGTCAAGTCACCAAACATCCAATCATATCCTTTTTTCTGTTGTGACGCACATCTAGAAATTCATTCGGTAAACGTGATTTTAATCAGTCGTTATTGGATAGAAAACAAATGTTCGGCCTCAATTGAGTGTATATACGTTTTTTTTAATGGACGTTTAGAAAATGTATTGGCATCTCCATCCAGTGTTTTTTATGCAATACATTTTTTTAATAAAAATGAATTGTGATGAGAGATAAAGCGTTATAGTGCGTGTTTGATAAAGACACTCATTTCATGGTAAAATGCAACGAACGTGCATTACTTTTTTCCTTCCATTTTCAACTCTTCAGGGAAAACATACGCCTAGAACACCTAGTGCTCATTATATAAAACGCCAACGAGCTATTCAAAAAATATTATATTTAATATACTATTCAATTAAATATTAAGTGGGTTACACTTTACAATAAGGTTCATTATTTAACATGAACTTATAATGAACTGCACTCATAAAGCATTTATTTATCTTTGTTAATATTAATTTCAACATTACTAATGCATTATTGAAATCTTGTTAACATTAATTAAATGCACTGTGAACTAATATATGAACAGCTGGATTTTTATGAACTATCGTTAGCAAAGATTAACTGATGCTGAACAGAGGTTTTGTTCATGGTTAGTTCATGTTAACTAATACAACCTTATTGTAAAGTGTTAACAAATAATGTTTAATAACTTAGTAACTCTGTGAAACACAGTGTATATGTAAGGAATAATTGACCCCGGGCCGTTGAATTATTAGAAAAATAATGCACACCCGAGGTGGTGATGCGGTCACGAGTCAATTATTCCGCTTATACTACGGTTACCACACCTCAAGACATTGATCCGATGATATATTTAAAGGGATTCGTCCGGTTTTTGAACTTAAACTTAAATTGTACTTCAGGAAGAGACAGCAGCAGCCCTACACTCCTCTTATGATCAGGCAAAGACTATACCATCTGCGACAGCTGAGGAAATTCAGGCAATGAAATGTTCAGAAATGAGCGCATCTCAGGGTGTGCTTTCCCCTCTCTACAGGACATCTACCTCAAACGCTGCAAAAGCAGAGCTGTTGAAATTATCAAAGACTCCACCCCAGTAACCATCTTTTTACTTTGCTGCCATCTGGTAAGCGCTTCCGTAGTCTGATGGCAAAAACTGAGAGACTCAGGAGTTTCTTTCCCCAGGCCATCAGGCTCTTAAATTCAAAACCAGCCTCTTAACATCTTGATGTCTCTACTTAATATTCACTTTATCAGTAAGATCTTCATCATTCATTACCTCAATGTGTCGACCCGTTTGCACTTTTACCTCTTATACATTCCTGTGTATCTTAATATTTAAGACTACAGTACATCATTAACCTTAATTCATTTTCTCATAGCTATATTTATGAATATTTTTATCTGTGTTGTATTTTTTTTATTTTTATTTAAAGCTACACTGTGTAACTTTTTTAGTCTATTCTTAGCTAAAAATACTTAGTTCTTTCAAAAATATATGTGCTCATTAATGTATATTTACTTCTTTCAAGTAATAAAGTATTCTCGTAAGTTTATAATATGCCATTGAAAATACATAAGGTAATGGGATCTAACGGTGGTCGCCATGTTGCCCCTCCATCTTGAAAGTACATTAGCCAAAGAGGGACATACCCGTAAATTCAAGCTTCGCCTTTCGCGTTTTAACCGGTTTTAACACTGTGCGCGTCAACTTGTTCAGACTTGTCTGGTGCATGCGCAGAGAGTTTTCATCTCAGCAGCTCCAGTAACAGAGTTATACGGAGTTTTCCTGGCTTGTTTATTCCTCAAAAGTCTGTTTTTCCTTGTGTGGTATTTCTGTGCGTTAATAACTCCGTAAGTAATAATAGTTATTGTCATTGTGGATGTGTTTCAGAGTGTGTCATCGCGTAATTCAGTTGATGTTACCTCAGAAGTATTTTTGTGTCAACATACAATAGCGTAATGCTCACCTATTTGAATAATCATTCAGTTATTAACAATGTTTATTCGTTTATAGAAAATATTTGCTTGTAATGTATGTTGATGGAAATATGTATCATGTCTGATCGGCATATTAACACTTGTTATACAGAGCTAAACCTGCGCACACACTTTTGTAACCGGACACCGTTTGTTAGCAGCGGCAGCTCCGCTCCTTTTAATGCAGCTGCATTTAGCGCCTATATGTGGTACAATAAGCTCTGGTTTACGGTTACATTATACAAATGTAACTTATAAGTATAGTTATACAGTTCTTAACTGTGTATATTCTGTCATGTCATTATCATGTATATTTACCATCCTAATTTGTTCTCTCACAGAAACCACATTTATGTACATATCCATGCAAACCTGTTTATGCCTTGCAATTGGATGACTGAATAAACATTACTATCATCAAAGTTCACTCTGGATTAGCTGCAGTTCTTTCTAGCCGAATAATTAGGCCAGTTGAGTTCCAACCATCCCACTGCGCACAGAATATCAGGCACCGTGTCGAATGTGGACGAGGTCGAACTGGAAGCCATATTAATCTTGGACTAAATCGGCCACCGTAGGAGTTAAAACGAAATCGGAATTGAACAGAACAGAAACTAAAATTCACTGGATGGTCATATACAAGTTCACCACTAGATGGGGGAAAATATCACACAGTGTAGCTTTAATATGGCACTGTCCATGGAGCGGACCTGACTTTCATTCACTGCTGGTTATAAATGCTCTGTATAATTGTGTATGTGACAAACTTGAAATCGCTATTGTGAGTAGGACTATTTCTTGCGCGTCTCATCCCACGGCTCTTTTAGGGTAGGTTTAGGGTTGGGGTAGGTGTGTATGCGTTAATAAAACACATCTGGTAAGTAGCACATTTATTTATTGTTATTTTATTGTGAGATTTTACCTCACCTCCGACTGTTGCCGTACCCCTTCTAGCCACAACTCTTCTTCTCCGTTTTTAGTGTATTTCTGTGGCAGAATTACAGCGCCACACACTGGCCTGGCATGTATACTACATCGTTTTGAGCCATTTTCATGCTCTGGTGTGTACGCAGATATTTCTTGAAAAAAAAAAAAAAAAAAAGATCAGATAGGGAAAGTTCTGGCTTTCTTATGGAAGCCTAATGCAGCGAGTTATTAGAGAGAGAGCCTGCATCTCTTTCAACAGCATAAACTAATACGGAACTGTAAGAACAGGGCCTTTATTAACGTTACCTCGCTAGTGAGAAATGTCATGTTGCTTTTAAGTTTGCGTAACTATATTACTGATAAAATGGTCAGAGCAGCGCTGGCATGACGTTTCTGTGCGAGTGTGTCCGAGTTTGAGCGGGAGAACGAGAGTAATGTGCGTTTCTTACATAATTAAAGCTACACTGTGTGATATTTTCCCCCATCTAGTGGTGAAAAGGTTTATGACATCCTGTGAATATTAGTTTCTGTTCCTCTCAATTCCGATTTCGTTTTAACTCCTACGGTGGCCGATTTAGTCCAAGATTAACATGAATTCCAGCTTGACCTCGTCCACATTGGACACGGTGCCATCGAGTGTTAAAACGCCAAAGCCAAGCTTGAATTTACGGGTATGTCCCTCTTTGGCTAATGTACTTTCAAGATGGAGGAGCAACATGGCGACCCGCATTCGAACCCTCACCCGTATGTATTTACAATGGCATATTATAAACTTACGAGAATACTTTATTACTTGAAAAAAGTAAATATACATTAATGAGCACATATTTTTTTCAAAGTGTTTTTAGCTAAGAATAAACTAAAAAAGTTACACAGTGTAGCTTTAAACGTAATTTTGTGGAAATACAACATGGAAATAATTGGTCCTTTTTATCTTATTGTTTACTATATTTATTTGTGGGTTTTGGTTATTTGCTGTTGTAGGCTGTAAAGACATTTGAAATAACTGAAATCATTTGGCGGAGTGATATGGAACTGTAATGCGGTCAAAACCTGCCTGGAACTACGTTCGCTGTGCGTTTCCCAGAAAATAATTGCACACCTCAGAACGTTCATCAGCCAATCACATTCAAGCATTCAACAGCCCCGTAGTATAAATGACAGTAAACTAATAAAGCCTATATACAGTCTTAGCTTGGGTTGAACGTGTGTGTGTGTGTGTGTGTGTGTGTGTGTGTGGGCATGTTTTTGTGAAATATCAGGACACAAATGTGTATAATGACATGGGTATGACAAAAAGAGGGTGAAATATGAGGACGTTCCCCATGTCCTCACTTTTCAAAATGCTTATAAATCACAGAATGAGGTTTTTTTTCACAGAAAGTGAACTGCACAGTCTCCTGTGATGGGGTAGGTTTAGGGGCAGTGTGTGTGTGTGTGTGTGTGTGTGTGTGTGTGATGGGTAGGTTTAGGGGCTGTGTGTGTGTGTGTGTGTGTGTGAGATGGGTAGGTTTAGGGGCTGTGTGTGTGTGTGAGATGGGTAGGTTTAGGGGCTGTGTGTGTGTGTGTGTGTGAGATGGGTAGGTTTAGGGGTAGGGGCAGTGTGTGTGTGTGTGTGTGTGTGTGTGTGTGTGTGTGTGTGTGTGTGTGTGTGTGTGTGTGTGTGTGTGTGTGATGGGTAGGTTTAGGGGCAGTGTGTGTGTGTGTGTGAGATGGGTAGGTTTAGGGGTAGGGGCAGTGTGTGTGATGGGTAGGTTTAGGGGTAGGGGCTGTGTGTGTGTGTGTGTGTGTGTGTGTGTGTGTGTGTGTGTGTGTGTGTGTGTGTGTGTGTGTGTGTGTGTGTGTGTGTGTGATGGGTAGGTTTAGGGGTAGGGGCAGTGTGTGTGTGTGTGTGTGTGTGTGTGATGGGTAGGTTTAGGGGTAGGGGCAGTGTGTGTGTGTGTGTGTGTGTGTGTGTGTCTGTGTGGTGGGTAGGTTTAGGGGTAGGGGCAGTGTGTGTGTGTGTGTGTGTGTGTGTGTGTGTGTGTGTGTGTGTGTGTGTGATGGGTAGGTTTAGGGGTAGGGGCAGTGTGTGTGAGAGATGGGTAGGTTTAGGGGCAGGGGCAGTGTAAGGGGATAGAAAATACACTTTGTACGGTTTAAAAACCATTACGCCTATGGAATGTCCTCACATTTCACAAAAACAAACGTGTGTGTGTGTGGGGCGCATGGATTTACACCAGTATTTCAGTTCTGCTGATCCAAAAAGGATAGACATTTCAGTTAAATTAGTTTTTGATTGATATTTCGACTCCAGTCCAATTTTCTACATTAAAATGCTCTTTTTTTCATTTGGGCTAGTTAAATTCTTTTCGGGCTACCAAAATCTCAAGAGTACCTGCCCGAAAGGCTACCAGGCATTTTGAAATGTTGCGAGCCCTGCTCTATCCGTGTGCCAAACCTCATAACGTTCCCGCAGGCGTTTCTATGGGCTGCCATAGACTCGAGCAGAAGAAGAAGAAGAAGAAGAAGAAGAAGGCCCGTCATGAACGCCTCACCCCCAGATCTGCGAAGGGCCCGTCGTAGAGCGCCAGCTGGGCCACGCGGCAGCGGTCTCTGTTGGCCAGGGTCTGTGGGGTGCTGTATCCGCCACGGAGAGCGTTTTCCTCCGCCAGCAAACCCTCCAGCTCTGGCGTGGCGCCGCCGGTCACCAGCGTCCGGATCAGAGTCAGAATGTTATCATTGAAGTACGTCTGAGAGAAAGACACAGGCATTAGAGGCGCTGGAGGCCGAGGGACGTCCGGTGTTTGAGTGAGACTCACAGCACTCATCAGGGAATCCAACACACTGACAGCAAACGCCGTCCCACAGGCGAAGGGTTGTGTGAGATACAGCTCCGTGTCGGGGTCGTCGTCATCATCCTGGTCCAGAAACTGCACGTTTGAGTCGTTCACTGCACACACACACACACACACACACACACACTGATTGTTAGGAATGTAATTATTTATTATTATTCAAGAATATTCACAGGAAATAACAGGACAGCTCAGGGTCAAAAATGAACACTTTTTAGAGTAACCTGCCTGGAACGTTATTAGAAGAACAACAGCATTAAAAGGAAATTATGAATCCTTTCTAGAGTCTAATAAAACCTGCCGAAAATAAGTGATCATGAGTCATGTTTCACCACAAAATTAAACTAAGAGAAAAACATTTAAAATACATTGCTCAAAGATTAATTCATTCTCATTACTTTTCCAGTTACAAGTCAGAAATTTTAGACTGTATGTATTTATGCATGTATGTGTGTATATATATATATATATATATATATATGTGTGTATGTATTTATGCATATATGTATGTATGTATGTATTTATGCATATATATATATATATATTATATATATGTATATATATATATACACACACACGTATGCATGCATTTATGTATATATGCGTGTATTTATGCGTGTATGTGTGTATTTATGCGTGTATGTGTGTATTTATGTGTGTATTTATGCGTGTATGTGTGTATTTATGTGTGTATTTATGCGTGTATGTGTGTATTTATGTGTGTATTTATGCGTGTATGTGTGTATTTATGTGTGTATTTATGCGTGTATGTGTGTAGTTATGCGTGTATTTATGCGTGTATGTGTGTATTTATGTGTGTATTTATGCGTGTATGTGTGTAGTTATGCGTGTATGTGTGTATTTATGCGTGTATTTATGCGTGTATGTGTGTATTTATGCGTGTATGTGTGTAGTTATGCGTGTATGTGTGTATTTATGCGTGTATGTGTGTAGTTATGCGTGTATGTGTGTATTTATGCGTGTATTTATGCGTGTATGTGTGTATTTATGTGTGTATTTGTGTGTATTTATGCGTGTATGTGTGTATTTATGTGTGTATTTATGCGTGTATGTGTGTAGTTATGCGTGTATGTGTGTATTTATGCGTGTATTTATGCGTGTATGTGTGTATTTATGCGTGTATGTGTGTATTTATGCGTGTATGTGTGTATTTATGTGTGTATTTATGCGTGTATGTGTGTATTTATGTGTGTATTTATGCGTGTATGTGTGTATTTATGTGTGTATTTATGCGTGTATGTGTGTATTTATGCGTGTATGTGTGTATTTATGCGTGTATGTGTGTATTTGTGTGTATTTATGCGTGTATGTGTGTATTTATGCGTGTATGTGTGTATTTATGCGTGTATGTGTGTATTTATGTGTGTATTTATGCGTGTATGTGTGTATTTATGCGTGTATGTGTGTATTTATGTGTGTATTTATGCGTGTATGTGTGTATTTATGCGTGTATGTGTGTATTTATGTGTGTATTTATGCGTGTATGTGTGTATTTATGTGTGTATTTATGCGTGTATGTATGCGTGTATGTGTGTATTTATGTGTGTATTTATGCGTGTATGTGTGTATTTATGTGTGTATTTATGCGTGTATGTGTGTAGTTATGCGTGTATTTATGCGTGTATGTGTGTATTTATGTGTGTATTTATGCGTGTATGTGTGTAGTTATGCGTGTATGCGTGTATTTATGCGTGTATGTGTGTATTTATGCGTGTATGTGTGTAGTTATGCGTGTATGTGTGTATTTATGTGTGTATTTATGCGTGTATGTATGCGTGTATGTGTGTATTTATGTGTGTATTTATGCGTGTATTTATGCGTGTATGTGTGTATTTATGCGTGTATGTGTGTATTTATGCGTGTATGTGTGTATTTATGTGTGTATTTATGCGTGTATGTGTGTATTTATGTGTGTATTTATGCGTGTATGTGTGTATTTATGTGTGTATTTATGCGTGTATGTGTGTATTTATGCGTGTATGTGTGTATTTATGCGTGTATGTGTGTATTTGTGTGTATTTATGCGTGTATGTGTGTATTTATGCGTGTATGTGTGTATTTATGCGTGTATGTGTGTATTTATGTGTGTATTTATGCGTGTATGTGTGTATTTATGCGTGTATGTGTGTATTTATGTGTGTATTTATGCGTGTATGTGTGTATTTATGCGTGTATGTGTGTATTTATGTGTGTATTTATGCGTGTATGTGTGTATTTATGTGTGTATTTATGCGTGTATGTATGCGTGTATGTGTGTATTTATGTGTGTATTTATGCGTGTATGTGTGTATTTATGTGTGTATTTATGCGTGTATGTGTGTAGTTATGCGTGTATTTATGCGTGTATGTGTGTATTTATGTGTGTATTTATGCGTGTATGTGTGTAGTTATGCGTGTATGCGTGTATTTATGCGTGTATGTGTGTATTTATGCGTGTATGTGTGTAGTTATGCGTGTATGTGTGTATTTATGTGTGTATTTATGCGTGTATGTGTGTATTTATGTGTGTATTTATGCGTGTATGTGTGTATTTATGTGTGTATTTATGCGTGTATGTGTGTATTTATGTGTGTATTTATGCGTGTGTGTGTGTATTTATGTGTGTATTTATGCGTGTATGTGTGTATTTATGTGTGTATTTATGCGTGTATGTGTGTAGTTATGCGTGTATTTATGCGTGTATGTGTGTATTTATGTGTGTATTTATGCGTGTATGTGTGTAGTTATGCGTGTATGTGTGTATTTATGCGTGTATTTATGCGTGTATGTGTGTATTTATGCGTGTATGTGTGTAGTTATGCGTGTATGTGTGTATTTATGCGTGTATGTGTGTAGTTATGCGTGTATGTGTGTATTTATGCGTGTATTTATGCGTGTATGTGTGTATTTATGTGTGTATGTGTGTATTTATGCGTGTATGTGTGTATTTATGTGTGTATTTATGCGTGTATGTGTGTAGTTATGCGTGTATGTGTGTATTTATGCGTGTATTTATGCGTGTATGTGTGTATTTATGCGTGTATGTGTGTATTTATGCGTGTATGTGTGTATTTATGCGTGTATGTGTGTATTTATGTGTGTATTTATGCGTGTATGTGTGTATTTATGTGTGTATTTATGCGTGTATGTGTGTATTTATGTGTGTATTTATGCGTGTATGTGTGTATTTATGCGTGTATGTGTGTATTTATGCGTGTATGTGTGTATTTGTGTGTATTTATGCGTGTATGTGTGTATTTATGCGTGTATGTGTGTATTTATGCGTGTATGTGTGTATTTATGTGTGTATTTATGCGTGTATGTGTGTATTTATGCGTGTATGTGTGTATTTATGCGTGTATGTGTGTATTTATGCGTGTATGTGTGTATTTATGCGTGTATGTGTGTATTTATGTGTGTATTTATGCGTGTATGTGTGTATTTATGTGTGTATTTATGCGTGTATGTATGCGTGTATGTGTGTATTTATGTGTGTATTTATGCGTGTATGTGTGTATTTATGTGTGTATTTATGCGTGTATGTGTGTAGTTATGCGTGTATTTATGCGTGTATGTGTGTATTTATGTGTGTATTTATGCGTGTATGTGTGTAGTTATGCGTGTATGTGTGTATTTATGCGTGTATTTATGCGTGTATGTGTGTATTTATGCGTGTATGTGTGTAGTTATGCGTTTATGTGTGTATTTATGCGTGTATGTGTGTATTTATGCGTGTATGTGTGTATTTATGCGTGTATGTGTGTATTTATGCGTGTATGTGTGTATTTGTGTGTATTTATGCGTGTATGTGTATTTATGTGTGTATTTATGTGTGTATTTATGCGTGTATGTGTGTATTTATGCGTGTATGTGTGTATTTATGCGTGTATGTGTGTATTTATGCGTGTATGTGTGTATTTATGCGTGTATTTATGCGTGTATGTGTGTATTTATGCGTGTATGTGTGTATTTATGCGTCTATGTGTGTATTTATGTGTGTATTTATGCGTGTATGTGTGTATTTATGCGTCTATGTATGTATGTATGTACTCCCTCTGGTGCTCTTTGTGATTTTTATGAAAAGTTGTATATTTTAGTTTTTTATTTAATATTTTGTATTTTAGGGCATTTTATGGTACTAAATTATATTTATTTACGCTGTATTTATGATCAAATGATTCACTTTTTGATCATGGACCTGAAAATGACATTTCCATCTTAAACTGGTAAATGTTGAATGTTTTGGAGCACAGACTGAAGTTTGATCTCTTCTCAAAGACGACACTTGGCGAATTATTGCTGAAGAGATTTTTTTTAAGTGGACATAATTACAGAATTTTACGTTTATTGTTATGGAAAGCTGTTTGAGTTTTCCTATAGCTCAAACAGTAGAGCATGGCGCTAGCAATGCCAAGGTCATGGGTTCGATTCCCAGGGAAAGCAAGAATTGACAAAATGTAAAAATGTGTACCTTGAATGCAATGCAAGTCGCTTTGGATAAAAGCGTCTGCCAAATGCATAAAAAAAAAAAAAATGCTCAAACATACCATTTAAAATTTTTATATGAAATATAGATTTTCTAAAACTGCAAGAAAATCGAGACCATAAATCTAAAGTTGTGTTCCAAATTTGAGATTTTGTTAGGCGCAGTACCAAAAGTTTCCACTTAATGAAATCTGTCTCCCATTAATTTCCAATACACACTTTTTTGACCACAATGAGTACGTGTGACTTTTTTTTCCAGGACCATTTAACGTTTTTTAATCATGTCTATGATTTTTTTTGTGCGTGTTCCAATAGTAAGTGCCAAAACCTTTACCAAAACGTAATGACCGAAGAGCACCTGAGGGATATATAATATAATATTTAAAAAACTATGCTAAATGCAGTTTCATGGTCAGTAATAAAAATAAAAATAAACATTTATGGCCAGAAAATATTGTCAATTCTTTGGCAGAAGTGGCAGGAAGTTCATTTTGGACCCTGAACTCATGCGTTTCCTGTCTGAGACTCAGAAACAGAATGACCCATTCTTTTTAAAAGACGATTCATTCCCAGTTTGACCACACAAAAGCACACAGGAGTCACAGCATGCGACAGTCACACACAGCGCTCATGCCAACACCCTCATAAAGCAACAGAGCCTCGAAAGAAAAGCTGAAGCACTGACGAAACTAAAGGAATGAAGTCCAGAGGATGAGAAATCAAGCGTGTCTTTCAGGTGAGCCGCCCGTCAGCGGGTCTTACCCAGCTCAGTTATCATGGGGATGTTGTTTCCGCTGCTCTTGTCCTGGCTCAGAGAAACCAGGGGCAGCAACTTGTCTGTTTTAGCTATCAGCATAAAACAACCGGTTACCATAGCAGCGTTACCAGAAACTCGCTTCACAAGGACTTTAGCAACTTACCAAAACCACACCTTACTAAAACTGCCCAGGTTCCCATTTAACATCAACTGATATTAATAAATGCATTGTTAGTTCATGTTAATATTATTTAATGGACCTGAACGAACACAAACTTTTTTATTAAAGGTGCACTATGTAACATTTTTGCAGTAAAATATCCAAACACCACTAGGCCAGTGTTTTATATTTTGTTCAGTTGAGTACTTACAATATCCCAAATGTTTCCAACTATTTGGAAATCGTGAGATGCTATTTTAACCAATGAACCGGGAAAAAAACATCCATCAACATGATTTCTGCCCGATTCTTTAACCGGTTGTGAGCTAAATACCACATGTCCCAAGAGTCTGCGCTCAAACGAGGCGTCATCAAACTACGCCTTTGTTTTGAATAGACGACCTCTAGCGGACGGAGAAATTACATAGTGCACCTTTAACCAGAGGTGGACAAAGTACACAACTCCATTACTCGAGTAAAAGTAAAAGTACCACTGGTCAAATATTACTCTGTTACAAGTGAAAGTTGTTAAGAACTATGTTTACTTAAGTAAAAGTACAGAAGTACTTGCTTTTAAAAATACTTAAGTATCAAAAGTAGATTTCCTTTTTTATGTCAATGCATTGATTATTGTTGCATTGTTGTATAAATGCACACTATGCCATGGTGGTTTAAGCCAGTCAGTGATGCTCCATGCGACCACCTTAAACTAATTTAAATACTTAAAAGTTACAAAGCTTTTTACAAAGCTGCTGTCACTTTAAGGCAGAATGCACAAATCCTACACACTGATACAGATCCGATATTCCCCCAACTGTTTACGTTCACTTAAGACATAACTTTGTTTAAGTGAATACTTTCCAAAATGAAAATTGACATTTTGTGTGTATTGGTCTGTTTAAGTGCGAAAAACACACACAAAAGAAAGCTCTATTCAGTATTCATGCTCTGGTATCTCAGAGGCACAACAAAAAACAGACTGAACTGAGCTCTTTCATCATGCTTTTTCAGATTCATCCATATGTCTATGCTTCTCTTTCTCCCATACATTTACATTTTGCAAAAAACAAAAAAAAAACACTTTTAAAGAAGAAGAAAAAAATCATCCACTGACTTGCAAAGCTGCTACAGAAACGACTTATGACTTTGAGAACCTTGATAGAAATGTAGTGGAGTAAAAAGTACGATATTTGTCTTTCAAATGTAGTGAAGTTAAAGTAAAATTTTCCCTAAAAAAAGAATACTTAAGTAAAGTACAGATACTCAAAAAGTGTACTTAAGTACAGTACTCAAGTAAATGTACTTCGTTACTGTCCACCTCTGCCTTTAACTATAATTAAAGCTGTAGTCTGTAAGTTTTGCCTCTGTCGCCATCTCTGTTTGAAACCTGTAATTGCAGTTATTTGTTGAATTATCATCATTATGTGAGTTGTGCATTGGCGGCTCCTCAAGCCTTGTTTATATACTCGACGCAAAAATGGCATCATCGCGAAGTGGGCGGCTGTGCGAGACCCCATTTTGTGTGGCGGTGTGCAGCATATTTTTAAGTAACTTTTGGCGTGGATCCGCATCTGAAGATGCACGAGTTTGAGGCGAATCTAGCCGAGCATGACGTCTCATCACACCGGCCGCCAGTTTGCCATACAAATGAGTTGCTTATATTTACAAAATGAGAATAGAAAAGCATAAATAAGCCCTTTTATTGAAAATAAAGCTGCATCTTTAATAAGAATTAGGGCTGTGCGATATTGAAGAAATATGCGATATCCTTGTTAAATAATGCGATACTGCTTTAAGTGTGTAAAATCTATTTCTTTCCCCAACTGATATCTTTCACTTAAAGCATAACCGACTGTGTTGACATGAATACTCATCAAGACAGACATTTGACATAACTGTGTGTGTATTTGACAGTTCGAGTGTGTAACAAGACACGGAAAAAGAACGGCTTGTGCGCACGTTTCGGTGTGTGTGTCAGACAGCACGAGACTGCAAGGAGTTGTTTTTCGCAAGTTATTGCATTTAATAACTCTTTTTCACGTCAAGCAAGTCACATAAGTAACAGTCATGTGCTCAGTCTATTCTCTGCTGTGTGCATCGACCTAAAACATACACTTTTCACAATGTTGAAGTAGCCTATTTAAATCATTCAGATATTGCGTGCCCTTGCGATATGTACATTTGCGATATTCCGATAATTTCGATATATTGCGCAGGCCTAATAAGAATGTTCACAAAAACTAAATGAAAATGTTTAGTGAAATTAGGAAATATCTAAGAGATGGTTATTTTAGTTGTATACTTGTGTGCATACATTTTGTTGTAATTGAGTAATAATCTCAAGGTTTACTGAGTTTTACATGATTCTTTTGTAGTGTGGTTTTCGGTGAAGTGTACTAAAATTAATATCGTCACCTGTGTACATTAGCCCACTTCTTTCCTGATGGTTTATAGAACAATGACTCCGAGTCGCCCTCAGTCGTTTCAAAGAGCAAACGCAGTCGGCGGAGGCGAAAGTATAAACAAGGCTTCAGCGCGGATCACTCCCGGCGCTATGGGCGGGCCTTAGGGGGCCGGGCCCGCCCACAGAGCTCCTGTGCCCCCCCTCCATCAAATTTATATTTAAAAATTATTTAAAAAATAATAATAATTTACGTGTAGTATTTATATATTTATTGATGTGTGTATTTAAGTGTAATATTTGACTCATAATCTTATTTAAAAAAACACCCGCGAAGTTTGACTGATTGTTTACAAAAAAGGGGTTTCCCGCTGACCCTCTAACGGCAGCATCTCGGTAAAGTTATAGCGAAGTGATGTGCGCTCGGTTTTGCCTAAGCTAGCTAGCCAGGTTAAATGTAAATTAATCGTGAAAGTGAAAATATTAAAATATGGATATACGAAGCTTTTTCAAATCGTCAGCTTCTGGAGGGAAGAAACTGACACCTGTGGCGCCTGAAACACCTGCTACAACGACAGAAGGTGGTGGAGCCTCGGCTAGCAGCACCAGTCATGATCCAAGCTATGGTTTTTTTTTTTTATGAGATTCCACTCCCAAAAACGTCGACTTCAGCTGTATTAAGAACGTGAGTAGGGCAGTTGGTTTTATTACTCTTCTTAAGTTGCACCAGCTGTGGTGTAAATTATGCATTTGACACTAGCCGTGTTTACATTACCCTTCAAATTGCGCAAATTGAAATTGCGAATTGAAAATATTTCGAAATAGTTTTTTATCGATATTTAGATAATGGCGCAAAACAGCTGCGCAAATCTGTAATGGAAACGCAGCTACTGATATGCTATATGTGTGTGAGTGTGTCGTAGTTGATTATGCATGGTTGATTTAATACTTAACTTGAGATTTGTGACTATTAAGCTGTTATTAGGAAGTTGGCTTATAGCATGCTGTGTTCACGGAACAATGCAGACCAAGGCTATAACTGTAACATGATATCTTCAGTAACCGAAATATGAGTGGGCAATAGGCTAATTGTAGTTAGGATATTGAAATCGCCGTGAAACTGTTGTAGCAATAGTTGGTTGTTGTCCTATAGAAAAATGTATTGGATGTCATAATTAGGCCCCCCCAAGAATATTAAATGCCCGTCCATTGATTTGTTTCTGCCTCCGGCTCTGGCGTGGATGAATCTCATGTTTTGAGGAGTGTGTGTTGCTGACCGGTGTGTGTACTGTACTTCAGAATCACAGATTCTACGTCTTGGAAGTGCAACCAAAATAAGGATTTTCAGCGGAAAATGTCATCTGAACAAGTAACTTTTTTTAAACAATAAAATTGCGCGACCAACTATGATTAAACCTAACGATCCCTTCGCTCATTTCATATCAAACTGCAAAAGATTATTATTGTTATACTTTATTCTCATAATGTTAATGTTAAAGGGATAGTTCACCCAAAAATGAAAATTAGCCCATGATTTACTCCTCCTCAAGTCATCCGAGGTGTGTATGACATTCTTCTGTCAGACGAATAAAATCGGAGTTATATTACAAAAGTCCAGGCTAATCCAAGCTTTATAATAGCAGTAATAGTTGCTCTGTTTTTGAAGTCCATAAAAAAAGTCTTTTTTATGGACTTCAAAGTCTGCACTGGCTGCCAATAGCTGCTCGCATCAAATTCAAGGCACTGGTGCTCGCCTTCAAAGCATCCACTGGCTCTGCACCAATATACCTAAACTCGCTCGTTCAGACTTACACACCCTCCAGGAACTTACGTTCTGCTAGTGAACGAGGCCTTGTGGTGCCATAGAGAGGCATGAAATCGCTCTCACCGAGCTTTTCCTGGACCGTTCCCACCTGATGGAATGACCTGCCGATCTCAATTTGTGCGGCTGAGTCTGTAGCCATTTTCAAAAAACACCTAAAGACGCATCTCTTCCAGCAGCACCTGACCAATCAAGAATAGCACTTATCATTCTATTCATTTTCTGTCTGTCTAATTTATAAAAAAAAAAAATTTTTTAACCTGTCCTGTGTGTTCTGAGCTAGATTAACTGAGACTTGCTACAGCACTTGCATACTGTTGCCCTTGACTGTTCTAGTTGCTTCTTTTGCTCTCATTTGTAAGTCGCTTTGGATAAAAGCGTCTGCTAAATGACTAAATGTAAATGTAAAAAGTGCATCTGTCCATCATATAACTGCTCCACACGACTCTGGGGTGTTAATAAAGGCCTTCTGAAGCAAATCGACGCGTTTGTGTAAGAAAAATATCCATATTTAAAAATGTATACATTTTTTTCTATGGCTCTGCATCAGCCGTCCCCGCGCCATCACTTCCGGCGAATAAGGTCAAAATACCGGCGCGATCATAGATATATACATAGATGCCTCATTAGTGCCTGCGCGGATCGGTCGAATGAGGCATCTACGTTTATAAATCTTTGATTGTGCCAGTATTTTGACCTTATTCGCCGGAAGTTATGGCGCTGGGAAAACTAGATGACATTCGTCTGATAAGAGGTTAAAAAAAAAAAAAAAAATGTGTCTTAAGACATCAGTGTGTCGCCACGAGCCGCAGGGTTTAATATGGATTAATATGTCTGTGTTTTTACTCTCATTGCTCTCATACGCTAAAATATCCCCATTGACATCATTATACGACTATCACACTGTTAAAAATCTTCATTTGTTTTCTACTGAAGAAACAAACACACCTAGATCTCTGATGCCCTGGGGGTGAGCAGATCAACATAAACATTTAGTTTTTGGGTGAACTATCCCTTTAACATCCGTATTGCGTGACTGTATTTAGTGTGTATTTTAGCATAACCTGTAGATTTCAGTTTCTAATCTTTAGCTTTTGACTACGGGTGAATCTCCAGTTGTCACACATGATGTCGTTTGGACTTTCTGGATTACAATCCACCATCAAAATGATGTTTAATAATTCCAGCTGCTGTGGGAAAAGGCTATAAATGATCCGCCACCTGCAGCATCCTCACATGCGATAGACTCCTCCTTCATTTACACAGACGTCACGTAATGACACACACACACATGTATGGTTATGTACTTGCTCAGTTTGATTCTGGATCATTTTTAACCAACAAAAAAAAAAAGTTACAGACTGCAGCTTTAACAAAGATTAATAAATCCTGTAACAAATGTATGGCTCATTGTTAGTTAATTTTAGTAAGTGTTAGAGAGTTTTTTTAGCATTTGGAAACATGCTGCATTTATTTGATATAAAATAGTGAAATATTTTTACTATTTAAAATAAGTGTTCTCTATGTGAATATATAGTAAATTGTGATTTATTCCTATGGTCAAAACTGAATTTATCATCATTACTCCAGTCTTCAGTGTCACATGACCTTCCAGACTAAAGACATGATTATCATATAAGTAGAAATTATGACACAAAAAGTCAAAATTACCACTTAAAAAGAAGAAAAAAAATGACATACGAAGTCGAAATTATGACTCGAATCGAAATTAATTGAAATTATTACGTCAATTTCGACTGTCATAATTTCGAATAAGTGTGTCATAATTCAAAATAATGAGGATAAAAGTCAAGATTTGTCTCATAATTAATGATTCTGGCCTTAGATAAAAGTCTCTTCTGCTCACCAAAGCTGCAAAAATACAGTTAAAATTGTGAAATATTATTATAATGTAAATCATCTGTTGTCTATGTGAATATACAGTAAAGTGTCATTTATTCCTGTGATCTTCAGCATCATTACTCCAGTCTTCAGTGTCACATGACCCTTCACTAATCATTCTCATATGAGGATCTGATGATCAACACACATTTATGATTATTATCAGTGTTGAAAACTGCCACATTTTGTTTCTCAGGATTCTTTGATGAACAGAAAGTTCAAAAGCATTTATCTGAAATAGAATCTTTTGTAACGTTATAAATGGCACTTTTGCTGAATTTAAAGGCTCCTCGCGGAGAAGAAGTGTGTCTCACCGAGCTCAGTGATGATGGGAATGTTTGCTCCTGTGGTTATGGACGCCTGCCGGACCAGACCGTGGACAGGACTGTTCTCCGGAGAGGAGCGATCCATCCCAGGAGGAGTGAAGCCTGGAGCAGGAACAGAAGAGAGTTATCGTTATTATAGGATTCTGAACTGCCTAACACGAGTCGCCAGTAATTCCAGTCTCACTTCCTGCTCAACCTATAGACCTTATGTAGCCCATGCATTTACACTGTGTGCAGAATTATTAGGCACGTTGATTTTTTTTTTTCAGGCACATTTGACCAATTTCAAACCACAGTAATCCTAATAACTACTATTAATTTAGTATTTAATAATGTATAAGTGATATATAATTGTTCATGAAGGCTGGAAATGAAAATCACCTTATATTCAAGTGTGCAGAATTATTAGGCATGTTTTCTTTTACAGATTAATTGAACCAAAAAAGAGATTTAACTCAGACTGAAAAGGCAAAAAGTATTAAATGCCCATGAGAAGGATGCAATACTAATGCAATACTAGACATTGCAGTTAAGGCATGACCATTGGACAGTGAAATGCTCGTTGGGTCAGCAGGATCTGACAAAAACAGGTGGCGGAGAAAAGACACCTGTTAACTGCATAAGAATTAAGGTGAAGAATTAAGTGTGAAACCATCAGGAACCCTTTAGTCTCCAGCGCCACCATTTTCCAGAGCTGAACCTACCTGGAGTCTCCAGAAGTGAAGGTGTCAGGATCTCAGAGACTTAAAGGATTAGTTCACTTTTAAATCAACTTTTGCTGATAATTTACTCACCCCCATGTCATCCAAGATGTTCATGTCTTTCTTTCTAAAGTCGAAAAGGAATTAAGTTTTTTGATGAAAACATTCCAGGATTTTTCTTCATATAATGGACTTCAATGGGCTCCAAACGGTTCAAGGTCCAAATGACAGTTTCAGTGCAGCTTCAAAGGGCTTTAAACGACACCAGATGATGAATAAGGGTCTTATCTAGCGAAACCATCAGTTTCTGAGAGAAACCCAGCAGTATTTATGCTAATATTTTACCTGTTAACAGACGAACGTGATCATCTCTGAGCTCAGCCATAACTTCCACTAAGTGAGGTCAAAATACGAGCCTGGTCCTAGATGTATACGTAGATTCCTCATTAGCGCATGCACGGATCAGTAGAATGAGGCATCTACGATCGATATATATCTATGACCACGCTCGTATTTGACCTCACTTAGCGGAAGTTATGGCGGAGCTCAAAGATGATCACGTTCGTCTGATAACAGGTAAAATATTAGCATAAATACTGCTGGGTTTCTCACAGAAACTGATGGTTTGTCTAGATAAGACCCTTATTCATCGTCTGGTGTCGTTTAAAGCCCTTTGAAGCTGCACTGAAACTGACATTTGGACCTTTAACCGTTTGGAGCCCATTGAAGTCCATTATATGGAGAAAAATCCTGGAAAGTTTTCATCAAAAAACTTAATTTCTTTTCGACTGCAGAAGGAAAGACATGGACATCTTGGATGGAATGGGGGTGAGTAAATTATCAGCAAAAGTTTATCTAAAAGTGAACTAACCCTTTAAATTAGGTCAAGAATCCTAAAAAATGACCCCCACTAGATAAGAATCACAAGCTGAAGTGTTGTAAAATACATGAAGAAGGTTTTTTTATAGGCTTTATGGACAGATAGGTTGAGAGTGACTCTTGAAGGACCAGCACCACATCCTCTAGTACCACTGTTTGAAGAATTCATCTTCCAGAATCTGGCAGTACGTTTTGGGAGTTCATTTTTAGTCCATCTCTGCAAAACGGACTTCAGGATGGACTAAAATGAACTCCCAAAACGTACTGCCAGATTCTGGAAGATGAATTCTCTCTTCAGATCCTATGAGGGACGTCATGGACAACAAGTCCATATTTTTTTACAGTCTATGGTTTCCACCACAGAAAAGATTAAAACGTTTACATCTTGCAATTCTGACTTTTTATATAAATAGAGATATAAAGTAAGAGTTGAGAGATATAGTGAGAATTGTGTGATATAAAGTTATCGGTACCTAACACTTTAGAATAATGGACATTAGTTAACATGAACTAATAATGAACTGCACTTATAAAGCATTTCTTTATCTTCGTTAATGTTAATTTACTAATGCATTATTAAAAACTTGTTAACATTAATTAATGCACTGTGAACTAACATGAAGAGCTGGATTTTTTTAACTAACGTTAACAAAGATGAACAAATACAGTAAATGAACTGCTCATGGTTAGTTAATACATTAACTAATGTTAACTAATGACCATTATTCTAAAGTGTTACCAAGTTATCTTTTAAATGTTTTATTTTGTAGCAGAAACGAGCTTCCACACTTATCTGATATAGTCCATTGATGCAAAAGAGTTGTGTGAAGATGGAGATGGTGGTCTTGAACAGAGAATAATTCCAATAAAATAAAATAAAAATCCAATCTGAATCCAACATCCCGAAAAGAAAAGTTACACCTTTCCATCCTCGAGATCCACAAGGCAAAGTAATGGCCCAGTTCATGAATGGAAATCCTCTTTTGACCTCCAGACAGTGACTGAAGTCATATAAACCTTACTGAGTCTCCAAATCAACACTCAAAGTGGCTTGTGTTAACACAGGTGAGCCATGCTTCCTCTGCCCAACACATCTGACTTGCTCTGCCCCTCACCTGTGTGTAAACCACTCACTCCAGCACCCTAGCGCCTCTGCTGGTGAGTAGTAGTGGTACACTCATTAAGAGAGAACATGCTAACGGCCTAATGCTGCGTTCACACCGAACACGAATAAAGAGTCAAATTCACATAGTTGGACACTTGAACATTTTGAATCCACTCGCGCATCCACAGCGAATTGGACGTGTTTAAAGCAAAATAGATGCGCGTTAATGCGCTCCAGAAGAAATATGTCATAAAACACCACTCTGCCTTTTCATTTACATAAAAAAAATATTAAACATTAATAGCCACACACATGTGGTTCAGGCAACGCATACCTGGATTATCTTCACTGCATGTATATTTATAACAAACGAAATATAAAACACAGCCATGCCTCTTTTCACTTACATTTAAAAACAAATATTAAACACATTAATATGTGGTTCAGACAATAAGTGTGCATATGTATGATTATCACTGTAATAAGATTAAATATGACATAAAACACACATGTTCAACTCCACACACACCAGATCACATGTTCAGCTCCACACACACCAGATCACATGATCAACTCCACACACACCAGATCACATGATCAACTCCACACACACCAGATCACATGTTCAGCTCCACACACACCAGATCACATGTTCAACTCCACACACACCAGATCACATGTTCAACTCCACACACACCAGATCACATGTTCAACTCCACACACACCAGATCACATGTTCAACTCCACACACACCAGATCACATGTTCAACTACACACACACCAGATCACATGTTCAACTCCACACACACCAGATCACATGTTCAACTCCACACACACCAGATCACATGTTCAACTCCACACACCCCAGATCACATGTTCAGCTCCACACACACCAGATCACATGTTCAACTCCACACACACACCAGATCACATGTTCAACTCCACACACACCAGATCACATGTTCAACTCCACACACACACCAGATCACATGTTCAACTCCGCAAACGCCAGATCACATGTTCAACTCCACACACACCAGATCACATGTTCAACTCCACACACCCCAGATCACATGTTCAACTCCACACACACCAGATCACATGTTCAACTCCACACACACCAGATCACATGTTCAACTCCACACACACACCAGATCACATGTTCAACTCCACACACACCAGATCACATGTTCAGCTCCACACACACCAGATCACATGTTCAACTCCACACACACCAGATCACATGTTCAACTCCACACACACCAGATCACATGTTCAACTCCACACACACCAGATCACATGTTCAAATCCACACACACCAGATCACATGTTCAACTCCACACACACCAGATCACATGTTCAACTCCACACACCCCAGATCACATGTTCAACTCCACACACACCAGATCACATGTTCAACTCCACACACCCCAGATCACATGTTCAACTCCACACACACCAGATCACATGTTCAGCTCCACACACACCAGATCACATGTTCAACTCCACACACACCAGATCACATGTTCAAATCCACACACACCAGATCACATGTTCAACTCCACACACACCAGATCACATGTTCAACTCCACACACGCCAGATCACATGTTCAGCTCCACACACACCAGATCACATGTTCAACTCCACACACACCAGATCACATGTTCAAATCCACACACACCAGATCACATGTTCAACTCCACACACACCAGATCACATGTTCAAATCCACACACGCCAGATCACATGTTCAACTCCACACACACCAGATCACATGTTCAAATCCACACACGCCAGATCACATGTTCAGCTCCACACACACCAGATCACATGTTCAGCTCCACACACACCAGATCACATGTTCAACTCCACACACACCAGATCACATGTTCAAATCCACACACACCAGATCACATGTTCAACTCCACACACACCAGATCACATGTTCAAATCCACACACGCCAGATCACATGTTCAACTCCACACACACCAGATCACATGTTCAAATCCACACACGCCAGATCACATGTTCAACTCCACACACACCAGATCACATGTTCAAATCCACACACGCCAGATCACATGTTCAAATCCACACACACCAGATCACATGTTCAACTCCACACACACCAGATCACATGTTCAACTCCACACACACCAGATCACATGTTCAAATCCACACACACACCAGATCACATGTTCAAATCCACACACCCCTGATCACATGTTCCAATAGGCGCTCTCTTTATAAATAAACCACAGATCTGAGCTTTAAACAACTACATTCTCACCTGAAAAAGTCTTAAAACTACATTTTGTGACACAATAACAGTAGTATTTTTAAATTATGTGGGGTTTCTCATCCGCTATTGACTTATATTAGTGTATCACCACGTGACAGCAGCGAGCTGGCTCCTGATTGGTAAACGCGCCGCAAATTGACGCCAAAGTTCAGATTTTTCAACTCTGGTGTCAGATGTGAATTCACTTCAAACGCATGAATGCACAAAAAACACCACTCGTATTACGTGCATATCACGCAAGACACTCAATTTGTGTCCTTCGCGCGAACTGGATGCGCGAATGAGGTGAAATCGTGTCCACCGCGCTGCGCTAAATGCGTCAATTGCGCTGCAGGCCTGCAGTCGCGCGTCAACGCGTCTTTACATTGACTTAACATGGAAATCACTCGCTCCAGACGCTCTATTCGCGTTTGGTGTGAACACAGCATAAAGCTGAGGCCACACTAAAAGATTTTTAAACTCTCTAAGAGTTTCAAAATGTGAGAGACCACAAACATGACGATAAGAAATCATAGATTTACCCGTGTTGTTCCTCGAGTGTGTGGAGTGCTGCGATGTGACCAGGAAAGCACAGCACACACTAACAGATCCCATTCACAAACAACAGAGTCCCTTCTGTGAAATCTCTCGCATCAAACGTGACTTTAAAATAAACAAACATGGCGGACGACCGGCAAGAAGAAATTGCGCTTACAGTGTACAGACTGCTTTTTACAGAACATTAGCGGGGGAGGAAAGGAAAATGTTTAGATGGAGTCATGGAGACACTGTGAAGCTGAAATTCAGATATGCAAATGAGCGTTTGGTTTTCCACCAATCAAAACAGACTTTGAGTCATCTGACCAATCAAGGCAGAGCAGCTCTCCGAAAGTTTAGACAGAGAGACTGAATCCTTGATTGAACCGTTTCAGACACTGTGAGAAAAGAGCTGATGCTGCAATCATTATTATGAGAAAATTACAATGTTTAAGGGCTTGAACCGAGCGGCTCCTCCCGCAGTTTCTCTTGAAGCCGATACTGAAGTGACTTAAACTGCAGTTCATGGACTGGCCACTAGAGGAGCAGAATCTCATTGAGCTCATGTTAAAATGGCCAACTTTACAGCAGAACAACACATGTTTACAGTCTGGGACACATTTGCTTTTGGTCTGTACGGCTAATTTTGCCCTTCATGACGACTGTGAGGGGGGGAATTTATTTATAACTCATTCGTTTACATTATATAAAGCCTTAAAGTTCTGCATAATTAAGGGCGTGGCCACTTTGAGTGACAGGTGGATTGCCGTTTGTCTGCTGTCTGTTAGTCATCACCTCAGCTTAGCTCCGCCCACATCCCGCCTCTTTGCCCATTTTCTGTTATCCGGGAGTGACGAGCTGACAAGATGGCGACGGCCAGCTCGACCCAACTTTATGCTTCAAAACTGCTCTTCAGATCCTATGAGTGACATCACGGACACTACTCCATGCTTTTTTTACAGTCTATGGCTTGAATGCATGAAAACATTGCAGGAGACTCCAAAACAAAAATCAAGTGAATTTATGCTTCAAATAAGAAAGCCAGTGGGGTCAGAAAAATGATCTTGTTTTCTCTGAATCCAACTCCACTGTCAGATATTTGTTCTTGTTTAAATCATAACCACATCTGGTACATTCAACACCGCCATCTGGAAAACTCACTATCTTAAGTCATTTTGCACCTCAAGTAAATTCTATTTTATAATAGTTGTATTTGATGTACATATGTAATGGAAAACAGTGATTTTTTTTGCATTGTCCCAGTGGGCCGGTCCTGCCGTTACCTTGAGAGTTGGCCTGCAGAAGTCCAATACTGTCATCAAACAGCATGGACTTGATGTTGAGAGACGCCAGAATACATTCCTTATCCTGCAGAGAGGCGTCGTCGATATTGTTCTGATTGGCCGACAGGATGACGCACATGTCACACAAGTTGATGTTGACGGCTCTCAGATCGGCCCGGCTCAGTGGAGTGCCCTGAACGAGTGACACGCATCAGAAACACTGAAGCGCTGATCATCGGTTTAACAGAGAGAGACGTCCACTCACGGGTAAGATGGAGACTTTGGGGAAGTTGTGTAGCGTCTCCCACTCTCTCTTCAGGTACTCCAGAGAGCCCACGAACACGATGGGCTTCAGCTCGTGATAGTGGAAGTTACTGGCTCTCAGAGGCATCACCAGGTTACGCAGACCAATCAGGGCCGACTTCACGTCCCCAAATATACAAACCACCACGTGACCGCTCAGAACGGTCATCGCCGCCTCGCTCCGCGTCTGAGAGAGAAGAACAGACAAATAAGATTAACAACACTAAAAAACACTGTTATTAACCAAAACTATGTTCATTGAGATTAATCAAAGGACAACTCCTGTGAAAAATGAACCTAGGGGTAATTAACACACGGTTACTGAGTAGATCGCTCTCTGGGATGTGTTTTCATGAAAATCGAATGTAAAGAGTTTTATCTCTAAAAACAGATTAGCTTATAACGCTAGTATATGCGGCATAGAATAAGTCAAATTAAATCGCTAGTTAATACCACTAACAAGGCTCAAAATAGCCTCACACTAACACGCTAGCATAATGAGGGTCCCTACATGCAAACCGAAGCATTGAGAACTGTGTAAGTGTACAAACAGTTTAATAAGAAGATACTTTATAAAGACAGAACATTACGCGAATACAGACAGGAGCCATCTTGGAAAACAGTCGAGCCACGAACGCTGTGCTAAGTGATGAACTGTGACTTGGAATCTCATATGGTCCGTTGTTTCCGGAAGAAAGCACTGAACGCAACAGAGAAAATAAATAAATAAAAACTGAACGCAACAGAGACTAGCGCTCCCACAGGACACACACTAAAGAGATGGCGGATTATTCAACCGTGGCTCGACTTGTCCAGACTGTTTTCCAAGATGGCTGCTGTCTGTATACGCGTAATGTTCTGTCTTTATAAAGTATCTTCTTATTAAACTGTTTGTACACTTACACAGTTCTCAATGCTTCGGTTTGCATGTAGGGACCCTCATTATGCTAGCGTGTTAGTGTGAGGCTATTTTGAGCCTTGTTAGTGGTATTAACCAGCGATTTAATTTGACTTATTCTATGCCGCATATACTAGCGTTATAAGCTAATCTGTTTTTAGAGATAAAACTCTTTACATTCGATTTTCATGAAAACACATCCCAGAGAGCGATCTACTCGTTAACCATGTGTTAATTACCCCTAGGTTCATTTTTCACAGGAGTTGTCCTTTAACTAACTGAAAATAGCTAAAATAGTTAAAGTTGACATCTTTAAAGTATAAAACTGACAAAAATTACTCAAATTAAAATGGAAAATATACAAATACAATCCATTTAAATATTAATAAATACTAGGGGTGTAACGGTACACGTATTCGCACCGAACCGTTTCGGCACAGGGCTTTCGGTTCGGTGCGCTTGTGTACCGAACGGTTACAAATGCAATCTTTAACAGTTCACACTCGGCTTGTTTTAAGCAAGGAACACACTTCAATCCTAGTTCCCACTCGAACATATTAAGTATTCAGTCCATTTTATCACGAAATTCAAACGATAAATGCGGTTTTGACGCTCTTTAATGTGACGACTGATCACTGTAGGCGTGTGAACGCGATCATCTCTTCCTAAAGAATAAACATGAATTAATATCTTAAGGTATGTCGAGGATACATTAACACTGAAGCGTATCATATGTGGTGTAATCGCTCAATCAGTGTTTCAACTGCGGAAAGACGTCAATATTAAAACAGATTGTAAACAATGTCATGTTGCATCACATTTACCTCAGTCAGAAGTCCTTCAGTGTCCACAGCTGGAGAAATCAACTCTTTCGCTAAACATATGACCTTTATTAGCCGTTATATTCATTATATTCTACTGAACCTGTTAGTGATGTCTTGATTATTTCATGTATGTTTAAATAAACCTGTCATGAAAATGACACTCACTGTGCATAAATGATTATATTTCAACAACAAATTGGAGAAAAAACATAATTTTAGAAATTAGATTTAGAAATGTATGCAAAAACAGCCTTATGTGAAGCTTATGAGTGTTGATTATTATACCTAAAAATAAATAGCAACTGAATTTAGGCTAATAGTTTGGGCTCTGTTGTTAACCTTTAAAATCAATGTGCAAGTAAGGGCTCCCTATATAGTTTACACAGCAAAACTTTTAGTTATAATTTAATTACTTTAAGGACAGACACTTTTTTTTTCAGTAAACCACTGTTTAATAAAAATAGGTAAAAAGCAATTTTGTAAAACTGCTGTACCGAACCCGTCAGTTTTGTGTACCGTTACACCCCTAATAAATACTATAATACAATATAAAATATGCCACTATAACACTGATCCGATTGTCTCTTACCAGGAGGACCTTCTCTATGTCTTTTGATGGACACCAGTGAAACATTCCCGTAGAATCATATTTCTTTATGTTCTCATCCATTGTTTCCATCTGATCGTGTCCTGGGACCAGCAACGGGTCATGCCTGAAATCCACAAGCCACAAAAAAACATTGGAAAGTGAACATTGGCCGTGTTCCATTTGGTACAAGATCAATGACACGCTTTAGTCTTTCTAAATCAGACATTAGTAGGGAATGAATTGGATGGTGGTGATGGAGAGCGGGCCGTGGCGGAGCTCTGGGGTCTCAGGGACGTTTGATTTGCCCATTAAAGAGGTGAAGGTTTCAGCAGGCTGTCAGAGAGCTTTCCCATCCGTCAGCCGCAGCCGGCTGTTGTGACTTTATTTTCAATCTGTCTCCCCTCCATCATTAGGCCATTAGAGGCTGAGCTGAGCTCTAGACGGCTCTCTTCACTTCCTCCAGCTCTCTGTCCATCAAATTTAATGCACACGTGACAGCAGAACCGCACGGTCAGCGGGCGAACAGAGACGCCACACCACGGGCATCAGCTCACCTTCAAACCGGTTACACACAACTGTGCCACATCACAAACACACACTTCCTGTCCTGACGCGCATTCATGGGTTCAGAGTTGAAACATTTAAAAAGATAACTGCACTAATATTCTGTGTTCATCTGATTTCCTGTATAAAGAATGCATCATCAATAAGGTGTATATTGAATTTGGTCTTTTAGTATCACTGTCTGACTGCATTAACACTGACTACAGACCTAGT
>NC_137113.1:3388534-3411034 GCF_949357685.1 Gobio gobio | reverse complement strand
GCGGCTGCTCGAACCGCAGCGATACACACACACACACCAGTGTTTCTGCAGCCCTGAGGCTATGGCAGAACTGAGCAGACAATGAAGCGGCTCGCATGAAACAGCTCACACACACTTCTCCTGCTGCGCCCATGCTCACTGCGGAAATAAAGCAGATCTTACTCCGTAATGTGAATGTTACGCTACACGAGAAGTTTTGCTAATGCTAATCATTATTTAGAGGAGTTAAACTGCAGGCATGCTAATCAAAAGTTATTTAAATATATTTTTGAACATATAGGGTCCTATCATACACCCATACTCGACTAGTGTTCGTTTCGTCAGCTATTTGTTCATTTAGTCCTGTGTCAAATGTGCTTTTATCATATTTTGTCGACCTTGTATGTTTAATCGAGTTTTAGTCGACTAAATGAGCATTTTAGTCTCGTTTTCGTCGATGAAATCTTGGTCATATTTCCGTCCCTCTGCATTGATAATCCCGTCAAAATTATAATCACCATTGTTGTCATTTGAGAAATGTATTTTTTAGTGCTGGGAATCGATAAAAAAAAGTAACTAATTAATCGCAAGTTTTTAATATTTTTCGAGTTTTTAATATTGTAATAATTTCAGTTACTCTCCAAATTAATGTAGAAACTATTTAAAGACAGTATATTTTAAGTATATGGGCCCTATCTTGCACCCAGCGCAATTGACTTTGTACACCGACGCATGTGTCATTCCTATTTTGCACCCGCGCAAAGCGCGCTTTTCCCTCCACAGAAGCACGTCGCTAAACTAGTGAATGAACTTGCGCTCCCTGGGCGGTTCAGCGCAAAAAAGGAGGCGTGTTCCGGCGCAAACAATCCCTGGTGCTATTTTGCTGTTCCATTAAACAATTGCGCCACTGACCAGAAAAAACCTAGTCTAAAGTCAGTGGCGCGTTGCGCGTTGTTCATTATGCTATTTTAAGGGCGCATGCTTGACCATAATGTATAGCGTGCACAACGCGCATACACTTTGCTCATGTAATCTACACAGATGCAACAGTTATTTTTGCAAATCATAAATTGTTACACTAAAAAAATATTAACACATGAGATGACGGAAATCATTGTGGTGTGCCACGAAGATGTGAAAAAATAGGCATAAATCTAGCTTACAAATGATTCAGGCTAATTGTAATAATTAAGGATAAAACCTGTTTGCCCAATAGTGGCAAGACATATATGTATATAAGGACATCTGACAAATTGGTTTGTCCGTCAAGAACCAGGAAAAAAAATCGACTGAAAAACTGAAAAAACTGAAAGACTGAAAAAAAAAAAAGACTGTGAAATCACCTTTACCATAATGTACAACATTACAACTTCACTTCTCTGTCTTTCACTGCTCTTACAAGAACATCAGTCTCCTCGGCTGTGAACCGCTCCTGGCGTGCGCCTGGTAAATACGCCATAATAATAGCAATCCATAATGGAACTTGCGCACCTGCTTTTAAAGGGAATGTTGGATGACGCTCTGATTGGTTTATTCACGTTACGCCCAAACCACACCTATGAATAATGAAGCTACTTCAGACCAACCCATTTTATATTTGCGCCGGGCGCAAGAGCCATTTATCCCGCCGGGAACATAGCAACAGCGCCGAGACCCGCCCACAAAGTTACTTGCGCTTCGCGCTTTGACACTTGCGTTTCAGATCGTTAAAATAGGGCCCAATGTGTTTTAAAGGCATGTTTTTATGAATGAAGGCCAGTATCACTGATGTCTCTATGAAACATTAATGATGTTACAGTATAACTGAAAGATACCAATTTCAACATTTATTAGGCTTTAAAAAATAACAACTTTTAATTTAATTGAACTTAAGACAATCTTAACATAAACCCATTATAAAAAATGTCATATTTACCTGTGGCCTTCCCTGTTAGACATTTAATAAAGTTATCAAACAGCTTTCTTAACTGCATAAATAATAAATGAAATATAGATGAATCATCTTTTCTCTGGGGGTGGCTGTTGAGGGGCTGACGGTGTATGACGGTATATCAATTTCGATTTCAGTATCAAAAATTTTTTTTTTCTTTTTTTTTTTCACTGATTGTTGTTTGTATGCTTTATCTGCTCTCTTGATTGCCTAAGATAAATTTCTCCTAAGGGAGATAATAAAATGTAAATACTAATACTAATACTAATTCATAGCCTACTGTTCATATAAGGAAATAAGGATATGTACGTTATTAACATTTTAAAATTTCACATTTAAAGAAATCTAGTGTTTGATCATATAAACACTAGAAAGCAACTAGATTAGATATATATATTATTATATTAGATACGTATATTGATTAAAGAGCCATAAAGGCACTAGTGGGTAATGACATTACAAATGGAAATTATTATTTTTCGAGCCACAAAATGACTCTAATTTGCTCTATTTTATAATAATAATAATAATAATAATATAATAATAATAATAATTCTCTATTTTAACCTTAATTACTATACTAATTGTAAAATAAGTACCAAAATATCTCAAAATATTCAATAAATATTATTGAACTAAAACTGGCACTGGTAAAATTGGCACATGGTGGAACTTCACGTTCTCCTGTTTAAAATGATATTTGACATGACTTGATGCTAACTGCTAGAATGGGAGAGAAAAACAAAGAAAAGTAGAGGCAAGTCAGGCGCACCAAAAATGTTCTAGGTCTTTAAGGGTTAAAGGGTGTGTTAGTAATATGAGCCTATAGGCGGCGCACAACGTGTGTACTAGTTGTAGTCAAGACCACCTAAACCGAGACCAAGACCAGACCAAGACCAGACCAGACCAGCACTCCTTAAATTCATCTAAAAGATCCACATCTACTGTCTGAGAAATGACTTATATTTAAATACAATTAGAATAGTAAGACACTATAACGCTGTTACCAATCAAATCACTAACAATCAAATTCATGGCACAGAAGTTGCATCTGAATTGGTACAATTACACCTGGATAAATAATGTTCAGATTAATTTAACATTAAAACATTAACATTATTTAACCGTCACAGAATCCTTTATTCAACCGATTTGTTTAAAGCAGCCGATTAATTTAATAACCAAACTTTGCCGAATTAGCAAAGACACAGTTTAAAATATCATTTAATATCAACTTCTTGTTTATTGAACATTTGTGTAAATCAATATCATTTGCAATCACGCTTATATTGATGAAAACAGCTCTCTTGCTCTTGTGATATTGCTTAATTATATTCTCTGTTATAGAAAAAAACGAAATCTCAGAATCTTGTGGGCATTTATATTAATTTTGGCCATTTTTGAGACAATGCTGCATTGATTCTGAACCCGGCAGCACAATAACACAAGAAATCACATTACAAAGAAGTTATTGATGCATTTTAAGCTTAAAGTTTTACATCAAATCACATTAATGATGTTAAATCAGACAATGCTCCGGCAATTTAGTGATATCCCAGCAGGTGTGGTCTTGACTGGTCTTGAGATAAAATCCCGAGTCCTCTAAGTCCGAGACCAAGACAAGACCAAGACCATCAAAAAAATGGTCTTAAGACCGGTCTCGAGACAACTAGTACTAGGCTAGCTTTCAGTCTCTCCTCATGTAAATAGTGAATCCGCCATGGCGTGAGTGCAACTGGCTTTTAAAGGGAAAGGGAGATGAGACTCTGATTGGTTTATTGCACGTTACGCCCAAAACACACCCACGACTCATTAAGAGACGAGGGACGACCCTTTTGGATCATGCGCCGGCGCGCCGACTGTTTTTCCCGTCGTTAAACTAGCAAAAGTGGATTCGGACCCGCCCTAAAAGCACCAGCGCCATGAGCTTCAGACAATGTGCTCAGATCGGTAAAATATGGCTCATAACATCAGATATTTACTTTTTGCAATCAGAGCAGTTTTAATCTGCTAGTATTTTATTATACAAAAACAGGACATACCGAAAAAAGCATGTCGTCTATAAACAAAGAATCAGAATCAGTCAATCAGACTGTGAAAAACAACATGCTGAGCGAGTTGAGGTAATACTAGCCACAAACACTGGTATATATATATGTATTTATAAATATATGATTCATTATCTGGTGATGTATTGCCCTCTAAATCCCACTTGTTGTTAAATACTGTCTATAATATGAATCATTCCTGTCTGCTGTCTTGATAAAGTATTCAGAAGATATTATTCTCACTCCATCATTGCATATTAATGGCTTTTATTAATTCAATAGCAGCTCTTTCATCCGTCAGAATCAATAAATGGATCTTTAATTCAGACGGACAGGATAAAAGGCAGGTACTCGGAGTTAAAAGCAGGCGGCGTGTCGGACAGCACTAAGTGCGGGCGGCACTCGGAGGGATTCAGAACTACAGCCTGAGGCAACAGAGACTGATCCCGGCCTCTGATTGGCTGGAGCTGTGCAAAGAGTCACTGGTGCCGTTTTGTTAGGGGATCTGTATGCCCTGTGACCTCGAAAATACACGAGTGCACACACATGAGCTCCTGCAGGGTTTAGATTTGGATATATCAAGAGCGAGACATTTTCTGAAAAATATACCTGTGCAAAACTCACCATCACAATGCGTTTACAGTGCAATGCAATGCTAGTGAAATAATGCTTTTATTTAAAGGTGCAGTGTGTGATTTTTAGCGGCATCTAGTGGTGAGTTTGCGAATTGCAACCGCTCACCCCTCCCTTACAGAGCACATATACCCCTTTTCCACCAAAGCAGAGCCAGAGCTAGATCGGAGCCAGAGCCTAGTTTCAAATTGGTTCTTTGTGTTTCCACACACAAAGCCCCAGCTCCGAGCCAGGAAAAGTGGTTCTTAAGTAGCACCAAAACATTGCTGGGCTAGAACAGGGCTAGAAGTAAGAACCGATTACGTCAGGCGCTGGGGGCGGGGTCAACAAGACCAACACAAACTTGAGATCCGCCATGTTTGAAATAGCAGCTAATGGAGCTAACAGCTGCTGCTCGTTTGTAATCTCCGTCTATACAAATTACGGCGAACTACATGAATGCGTTGGATTCGCTGTGTTTGCGTTGTGTTTTGATGCCGATGTAGGATCGTAAAGTGAATGAACAGTGAAAAGTTGAATGGCTTCTCCTTCTCACTTTTTGTGAATGAATAGTAACGCAACGTTTGCATTGTTGATGGAAGGCTTGTTCGCAGCGGTGCTGTGCAGAGACCGATCGCCGTATGATAATGAGTCCAGCGAGAGCATACAACTCCTTATGCTTTTGATTCACTCATGCGGTTTTTTATATCATACGTGGATCGGTCTGCGCAGTGACGATGTGTCTCGAACAAGCCTGGTGTGTGTGTGTGTGTGTGTGTATTTCCCGCCAGGGTTGCCAGGTTTTCACAACAAACCCACCCAATTGCTACTCAAAACAAGCCCAATCGCGTTCCAGGGGGGGATTCCCCAGTAAAAATCACATTTGGGGGTAAAATATGTGTTTTTTGGCACTAAAATTCGCATTCCCGGGGCTAAATATCACATAATTGGGGTCGCTTCATCCCGCGGACATGAAAAAACAGCCCGCGGCAAAACCACATACTTGGCAACATTGCCGCTGCCTCGCTAGCTTTGCTGAGAGAGATGAGACGTATACAGTGACGTAAGACATGGCTCTGTTGTGGCTCTCAGCCCGTGGAAAAGCAAACCGGTTCTTAGAAGGCTCCTTAGTCGAACCAACTATGAACTGGGACTAGCTCTGGCTCTGAATTAGCTCTAGCACTGCCTTGGTGGAAAAGGGGTTATAGAGAAGCTACGGTGGCCATCACAGGACAAAGATGTCATCGTGTGAGACAGCAGAGAGTGGCTAGCGCTCTGTAGAGAAGTTTGTCCCTTTAGGGCTACCATAGAAACATAGCGGCACAAAATGGCGGCTTCACTGTAAGGGACCCGCGGTGTGTGTAGATAGAAACGGCTCATTCTAAGGTAGTAAAAACATAATGGTTCATTATATAAGGTCTTTATACTCCACTGAAAACATAGTTATGTATATTATATGGCATTTCTGTCAATAGACCCTTGTTAATATTACACACTGCACCTTTAATGCCATATTGCTTATCAAAATACATTTGCGCTCTCACCTGATTTTTGGCGAGCAAGTGGGCGACGTCCTCATGCCTCCGTTTCGCTGTTTTTTCTTGGGCGACAGAGCCGACATCTGCTCTTCCTCAACTACTGAAACATCAGCAACAGTCACAGAACTCACTCATTAACATTAAAACACTGCAAACATGCATCAGACAGGAGGAGGACGAGCCGTGTGGAAAGAGAAACAGTGGGGCGTTTGATTAGCAGTCCTTCAGCAGTGTTAGTTTCACACGCACCACCGTGACAATGTTACTTCACTCACTTTTTAAACGCATCCGGCCTGATATATGGACAAACAGCTTTCAAACAGGGTCTAATATTCATTTATAATATAATATAACTAATATTAACATTCGTGTGGGCAATGGCTGGTGAAGGAAATTAACCGTGCCATAAATATTTCTTTAATATTTTTATATTATTTAATTAATTATGAAATAATAGTTAATTATGTCTTAACTTTTACAGCTTTATTTTAGTTTAGCTTTAACTATAAAACTATTAGGTTCGCAACTCATTCTTTTAAAATATATACGTAAAAAACGCATGCGTGTCTAGTTTTTAATTCACATAACCTTTTTGCATCTTGCCATTTATAAAAATAAAAAGTAGTATTTTTTTAGTCTGGACTGAATTCAGTGTGCAATTTTCTTGCTTGTTTAAAAAGAAAATGAAATCACTTTTTTTTGCTTTTTTTTTTACATTTTAGATGCAATCGTAACTCTTTTCCCCATATTTTCATTTGAGTAAAATATGAATCCGTTACGCTGTCATATTACAGTGTAATTATACATTTAAGAACTGAGTAGCACATGCACTTACTATAGACTTGGCCGGCGTCATGTGACATAGCTGGGGGCGTGGCATGGGGGCGGAGTCGGCATTGCGTCATAGCTGGGGGTGTGGCGTGGGGCGGAGTCGGCGTCACGTCATAGCTGGGGGCGTGGCGTGGGGGCGGAGTCTGCGTCGTGTCATAGCTGGGGGCGTGGCATGTGGCGGAGTTGGCATCATGTCATAGCTGGGGGCGTGGCGTGGGGGCGGAGTCGGTGTCGTGTCATAGCTGGGGGCGTGGTAAGGGGCGGAGTCGGCGTAGTGTCATAGCTGGGGGCGTGGCGTGGGGGCGGAGTCGGCATTGCGTCATAACTGGGGGTGTGGCGTGGGGGCGGAGTCGGCATTGCGTCATAGCTGGGGGTGTGGCGTGGGGCCAGAGTCGGCATTGCGTCATAGCTGGGGGCGTGGGGGCGGAGTCGGCATTGCGTCATAGCTGGGGGCGTGGCGTGGGGCGGAGTCGGCGTCACGTCATAGCTGGGGGCGTGGCGTGGGGGCGGAGTCGACGTCGTGTCATAGCTGGGGGCGTGGCATGGGGCGGAGTCGGCATCATGTCATAGCTGGGGGCGTGGCGTGGGGGCGGAGTCGGTGTCGTGTCATAGCTGGGGGCGTGGTAAGGGGCTGAGTCGGCGTAGTGTCATAGCTGGGGGCGTGGCATGGGGCGGAGTCAGCATTGCATCATGCAGCTCCGCCGACCCCCATATAGACAGGCCAAGCTCATAACTCACCCAGTCTTTCCATGAAGACGTTCATTCAGTGTTCCTCAATTTAATGGATTAAAAGTATATTTTACATACATTTAATGTTTTAAAATGATCATAAAACGTATCTTGTGCTGTGAAATTGACATGTCAGTGTCACAATATTATTAGAATTACTGACAATAGTGACGTTTTTAATTTACTTTTTTATAGCAGCCGTCTTCATCAAAAGACTGTGATTTATGAAGTAGCCGCTATTATGTGGTGTAATATTTGTGGGAATAAGTGTCGTACATGTGATGTGACTATCAGCTTGAAGCACAAGCATGAGCCCAGTCCATCCCATCATGAAATAAAGAAGACTTCTGAGTGTGTTGTACATTAATAACCTCGCGCATTATGTGGCTGTGATCGCTCATCGGGAAAAACTGCTTTAACGATAAATTGAGTCCCGTGTCAAGCATGACTTTATTGGCGTTTTGTTCGACAAACTTTTGCAATTGCAATGAATGAAATCTCTTGTTTTAATCTTTACAGTAACACCAGCATCATGTAGAGCAGATGTTTGATTGTAATGGACGAACGTCTCCGTCTGTTATTAAACTTCAGATCAGAGTTTTTTAACTCACTAGAGGTGCAGAAACGCCACAGGGAAACTGCATCAAGCAAAAATAAATCATAATCATTACAAAGAGTAAAGATAAAGCGTCTAACAAGGGTTCATTCTAATGGCTCGTCTTCCCCCACGGCATATGGAGGAGATGACGTTTTGTGGGCGTTCCCAGTAAAGCAGAACAAGTCTATAGGGTTAGGTTTGGGATTAATTGCACGTAATTATGCATAATTTATAATCTAGAGCAGGGTTATTCAAATCTTGCCCTGGAGGGCCAATGCGCTGCAGAGTTTAGCTCCAACCCCGATCAAACTCACCTACCTGTGATTTTCTAAAGAACCTGAAGACATTGATTAGCATGTTCAGGTGTGTTTGATTAGGGTTAAAGCTAAACTCTGCAGGAAACTGGATCTCGTGGGCCAGATTTGAGGATCCCTGATCTAGAGTAACTACATGTAAAATGACTAACAACGACACTGTAAAATAAAGTGTTACCAATTATTCACTTGTTTTCGGTTTTTCCCCCTGATCTACAAACACGTAATGAAATGTCTTATTTTAGGACCGTTTTAGTACTTCCGTTAGTCCACATGCATCTCCCACAAGGGCAGGCCGAGTCTTACGGAGTCTGGAGGTGGAGCTGGAATGAAATCTGTATTTAACAGGCAGACTGCAGGCCCGATGCAGACGGGTGGCATCAGCGCCGCTCTGATACAGGTCTCTAGAGCTGGCCAGACTGAGTCTGTGCAGGTATGAGGCGGCCGGCGACAGCAAACTCCCTTTACGGTTATTGACTAAAGGCACGGACACACGGACGCCTGGGACAGCAGGGGGCGCTCTCACTGAGATCAGACCTCTGCTGAGGGGGGGTTTGGGATTCTGGGGCTGGAATGATGGATTGAGCTCATCGTTTACTGTCAAGATTAAAAAATAACATGGATTTACTGTTGCTAACGTATGACTGATATAATACATTTTTATCTCAATTTTACTTGAACTATAATTTAAAGTGAACATTTAGCTTAAAGGGATAGTTCACCCAAAAATGAAAATTAGCCCATGATTTACTCACCCTCAAGTCATCCGAGGTGTGTATGACATTCTTCTATCAGTTATATTACAAAAGTCCAGGCTAATCCAAGCTTTATAATGGGATTTATAGTTGCTCTGTTTTTGAAGTCCATAAAAAGTGCATCTGTCCATCATATAACTGCTCCACACGGCTCTGAGGTGTTAATAAAGGCCTTCTGAAGCCAATCAACGCGTTTGTGTAAGAAAAATATCCATATTTAAAACTTTATCAAGTAAACTTTCGGCCGACCGCTTTCTGTGGAAAAGTGTTGAATGTTGAAAGTGAAACTCAAGATGTGACGTCATGACGAGCGGACCTGAGCGTTAGTCTTTCCATACGCAGGGGAACTTTCAACTATTTTTCCATAAATTGAACAGGGAAGGCGGTCGGCCGAAAGTTTACTTGATAAAGTTTTAAATATGGATATTTTTATTACACAAACGCGTTGATTCGCTTCAGAAGGCCTTTATTAACACCCCAGAGCCGCGTGGAGCAGTTATATGACGGACAGATGCACTTTTTATGGACTTCAAAAACAGAGCAACTATTACTGCTATTATAAAGCTTGGATTAGCCTGGACTTTTGTAATATAACTCCGATTTTATTAGTCTGAAAGAAGAATGTCAAACACACCTCGGATGACTTGAGGGTGAGTAAATCATGGGCTAATTTTCATTTTTGGGTGAACTATCCCTTTAAGTATTTTTATGGAAAATATTTGTAAAAACATTCAACGTTGTTTTCACCTGTAATATTAAAGACAGATGCTACAGTCAAACCAAAATCTATTCAGACACCTTCAACATTTTCTCACATTATTACGGTTTATTTGCTATATTTTAGATAATGGAGATATAATATGAGCAGAACTCGGAGTTAAACTGTGTCAGAACAAACAGATCACTTTGATAGAAAGGGATGTAATGGATTACAATCAGCTGTTAGATTTAAGGACACAATGAGATAATACCAGTTTAGCAATGCTTCATTTAGTTCAGTCTGTGGGGTCAAAGGTCACATTAGCAATTAAAGACAAGACACTTCAGCACAAAGTGTCGGAATTATTTTGGTCCCAAATTTGTATACATTTTTGGGTATAATACGTCACAGTTTACTTTATTTTGCTCTCCTATAGTGTCCTGCACACGCTAGTCAAACATTATATCTGTGTCTGAATCATTTTTGGTTAGACTGTATATTCAAATTATTTTGAAACCTGATATTTTTATTATTATTTAATGTGCTACTTGAAAATACTATTGTTTTATATAATGGAAAAAATATATCCAGTGCATGATTTTTTAAAATATCGATTATCTGTATTAATTCTAAAGTTTGAATTATTTATAATTATATATTGATTTATTATTGACATCTATCAGGACGTAAACTAAAATTAGCTGACATATTCTGAATTATTTTAAACTTCAACTTGTGAAAACAATACAAACGAATGAAAGCTAAAGCAGTGAAATATAAGCCGTTTATAAAGGATAACGCCACACCATCAGAACTGCAGCAGCGCCATCTGGTGCTTCATGAGAGCAGGTGCACGATATTCAGATACACTGGAAATACACAGACCCTGACTGACTTTAAACATCTCCTAAATATGATCAATGAGCTAAAGAGCATTTGTTTTTGAATGACACTTGCTTTATGCAGTTACATATTTATGTATTTTTGGGGGGGCTGCTGTATATAAGCCTTCTGTATATGGTATTTCTACACCTTAATTTTGCGCAAATACACCAGAAAAAGTCACATTAAATGTTTTTATGAGTAAAGGTTTGGATGTGAACAGAAGAATAAAGGAAGAAACAGCAGGTTAAGAAACAATGAGTAAAAGTGGAAGAGAGACTTACTTGATTTGATGTATCCGTTATAGTTACTTTTAGCTGATAAAATGCAAAGACAAAATGAAGTTAAGACACATGGAGCAATCACATGATGAACCAGTGAGCATATGAGTAACTAAAAGCAAATAAATTATGCTAATGTGGCCGTTTTTTCTACAGAACTGACCATCTTTAAAAAAAAACTATAGTCTATAAATGAACATGTTAAATAAAAGTAAATAAGTGAATCACCATGGGAAAAGAAAACCTACACAAAAATGTTAGCCAAAAAACATGCGCATCCTTAGAAGAAACAGTACACTATCCAGCCACCACTATCCTTTCATCCTCATATATACAACTGACCGACCAGGCATAACATTATGACCGTGAATAACACTGATGATCTCTTCATCTCCTGTTAGTGCGTGGGATAGTGAACATTTCGTCCTCAAAATTGATGTGTTAGAAGCAGGAAAAATGGGCAAGCGTAAGGATTTGAGCGAGTTTGACAAGGGCCAGATTGTGTTGGGTCAGAGCATCTCCAAAACTGCAGCTCTTGTGGGGTGTTCCCGGTCTGCAGTGGTCAGTCTCTATCAAAAGTGAAGGACCAGTGGAGAACCGGCCACAGGGTCATGAAGGACCAGTGGAGAACCGGCCACAGGGTCATGAAGGACCAGTGGAGAACCGGCCACAGGGTCATGAAGGACCAGTGGAGAACCGGCCACAGGGTCATGAAGGACCAGTGGAGAACCGGCCACAGGGTCATGGAGGACCAGTGGAGAACCGGCCACAGGGTCATGGAGGACCAGTGGAGAACCGGCCACAGGGTCATGAAGGACCAGTGGAGAACCGGCCACAGGGTCATGGAGGACCAGTGGAGAACCGGCCACAGGGTCATGAAGGACCAGTGGAGAACCGGCCACAGGGTCATGGAGGACCAGTGGAGAACCGGCCACAGGGTCATGGAGGACCAGTGGAGAACCAGCCACAGGGTCATGAAGGACCAGTGGAGAACCGGCCACAGGGTCATGAAGGACCAGTGGAGAACCGGCCACAGGGTCATGGAGGACCAGTGGAGAACCGGCCACAGGGTCATGGTGGACCAGTGGAGAACCGGCCACAGGGTCATGGGCAGCTCATTGATGCCCGTGGGGAGCGAAGGCTGGCCCGTGTGATCAAACAGACGAGCTACTGGAGCTCAAACTGCTCAAGAAGTAAATGCTGGTTCTGATAGAAAGGGGTCAGAATACATAGAGCATCTCAGTTTGTTGTGTATGGGGCGGCATAGCCGCTGACCAGTCAGAGTGTTGACTTGGCCTCCAAATTCCTCTGTGGGATGTGCTGAACAAACAAGTCCGATCCATGGAGGCCCACCTCGCAACTTACAGGACCTAAATGATCTGCTGCTGACATCTTGCCAGATACCACAGCACACATTCAGTGGAGTCCATGCCTCGACAGGTCAGCAAACACCAACACAATATTAGTCATAATGTTATGCCTGATCGGTGTATATACTGCAGTATTTATGAGTCCCATCTTCCTATGAGTGTTAGTGAGTAATTCCAATCACCAGATCTAATGTATTAGCATAAACAACACTTCAAGGACATATTCAGAGAAAGACCGCTGTGTTATTCCAAACATTAAAATGAAGAGTTAATGAATAACAGAACTAAACTACTGCATTATTACATTTCACACATACAACATGCAGGATACCAAGGTACTGTACATCCACGGGCCGCCACTAGATGGCACTGCACCAGCCAGATGGCACATACACAGGCGGCGGGCACAGATGACTACACAGGCCACCTGGGGAGGCGTTCACTTACAGGAGTGTAAAGTGGTCGTGTTATCATACAGAGACACGGGAGAGAAGGGGAAGCCACGTTGCAGAACCTCCATGTTACTAGCCACACTGTCTGACATGCACGAGCAGCCATGTTCTGCCCCACCGCAAGCTACACAACATGCCAGACGCATTCTCTTGTAGGTGGACTTCTTGTCTGGGGTCATGGGGTGGATGAGGGGAAAGGAGGAGGAGAAGCATGTTAATGGATGGGAGCATTATTTCACTAACAGAAGCTGGACATCTGGAAACTACAGCGGGCCTAGTATAGAGCCCTGAGGAACACCGTCAGAAAATCATGTTTGTTATCAAGTTACATACAATGAGTCAAATCTGTTGTCTTTTTCAAACTATTAGCTTAAATTAGCTTGTTTATATTCCTATTCTATTTTTGAGATGCAGTTGAAATGCATGGAGGTGAATGAGAAGGAGATATCAGGAGCTCACTGTAACGTGTCCTGCTATAGTATTTAAAATATATACGATTTACCTCTTAAATGATACGAAACACAAACTTTTACCTCATAGATCACAAAAATCTGTTCCACCCTCAAACTTCTCTCGGGTCATTTTGACCCGAAGCACCGAGTTTTTATCAGAGTGGTCCAAAGACCCTAGGACTTGTCACACTTGAACTACGAATGCACAAAAATTGACTGGATTCGAGGAGTTTATGTGATTGTACTAAAAAAGTAACAAATCCTTCCCTCGCGGGTCAATTTGACCCCTGCTGCGTTCACACCAAACGTGAACAGAGCGTCTGGAGCGAGTGATTTCCATGTTAAGTCAGTGTAAAGGTCCTGTGGCGCGATGGACGCGATTTCGACTCGTCTTTTGTGAGTGATTTTATTTGGTGTTTTTTGTGCATTCGCGTGTTTGAAGCGAATTCGTGTCTGACGTTGAGTTGAAAAATCTGAACGTTGGCACGTACAGGAGCCTGCCTACTGCTGTAACGTGGTGAAGTGATTTGATGAGAAACCCTGTATAACTTAAAAATACTACTGTTATTGTGTCACAAAATGTAGTTTTAAGACTTTTTCAGGTGAGAATGAAGTTGTTTAAAGCTCAAATCTGTGGTTTATTTATAAAGAGAGCGCCTATTGGAACATGTGATCTGGTGTGTGTGGAGTTGAACATGTGATCTGGTGTGTGTGGAGTTGAACATGTGATCTGGTGTGTGTGGAGTTGAACATGTGATCTGGTGTGTGCGTAGTTGAACATGTGATCTGGTGTGTGTGGAGTTGAACATGTGATCTGGTGTGTGTGGAGTTGAACATGTGATCTGGTGTGAATAGGCTTGTTCGACTTCACCCAGCGATGCGCAGACCGATCGGTGGCTGACTTGAAGCAGTGCATGCCGGTTAGAAATTTTGTCCGACTTGAGGCAGCGCCGATGCCACGTGACAGTGACGTATGTCAACAAAGTGCCGCGAGAGCGATTCGAGAGCAGCCGGCGATTACAGCCGGTGCAGTTTCTCCAAAGCAGCTGCTCGAGGCTGCACGGGCTCTGATGACGACACAGCCGTTCCACGATTGGCCAGATTCACCGCATGACAGCGATCACGTGTGTTTCGTGTTTATTCTAAAACCTTCAGCTCCACTAATGCGCACAAATCTGTTTTTTATAACAGTAAAACCTCCTTTCATGTAGTCGCGATGTTATATTGTCATGTTTATCAAAATATAACTGATTAAAAACATAGACCCCACTTCATTGATAGTGTAGGCTTATATGTTGAACTTTATTCTTGTAAAAACACACGCTGTATTAAGCAGTGCATAAAGTATTACATGACAATAATGTCTCTGAAACATCTGTGTATTGCCAAATATTGCATTTATTTCACTTCAGCTGATAAAGTGTGCAAACACAGCGCGAGCGTCACCGCGGGAAGCAGAAAGTGTCCGACTTCACGTCTGTGTTTGCAGCTGCTCCCCGCCTGCACGCGGCTACTCTCGCCGATCAGTTGCATCCAGCCGCAGCCGATGTCCAACACACCTTGTGTGTAGTTGAACATGTGATCTGGTGTGTGTGGAGTTGAACATGTGATCTGGTGTGTGTGTAGTTGAACATGTGATCTGGTGTGTGTGGAGTTGAACATGTGATCTGGTGTGTGTGGAGTTGAACATGTGATCTGGTGTGTGTGGAGCTGAACATGTGATCTGGTGTGTGTGTAGTTGAACATGTGATCTGGTGTGTGTGGAGCTGAACATGTGATCTGGTGTGTGTGGAGTTGAACATGTGATCTGGTGTGTGTGTGTGTGTGTGAGCTCCAGTGGATCAGCGGCGCTCATTAACCCGGCGAGAGCAGCCTTCCCTCAGCTAGTTCTTCTGCCGTCTGCCGCTGGCTCTGATGAACACCTACAAAACTCTCAAAATTCAAACTAAAAATGCTGAAACTTTACCGAAAACTGATTGTATAATGTCTGCATGTGTCTCTGAATGCATACTGAAGAGAGACTGACTTTAGGACCCAGAGGAACAGCTCATCCACTCCATATATAGAGCTATAACGCCATCTAGAGTCATGAAATATCATCTTATATTGTCGTCAGAGACCCAAAATGACCTAAAGGGAGATATTTTGAGCTGGATTATGCAGTTATTTTGAATTTAAGTTGAAAAAATGAACTTAAATTGTATTATTTATTGATGAAATCTAGTTATTTAAAGGCAAATAAAATAAAAATGCATGAAAAAATAATTATAACAATTAAATTATATTTCTGGACCCCCCAAAAAAGTATAATTTAAGGGCTACGGGTCATTTTGACCCACGAGGGAAGGATTTGTTACAGGTTGCGAGGGAAGACTGAGGGTTAAAAACAAAACAAAACCAAAACAACATTGGGTTATAATCTAAACTCAAAACTCAATGATCCTCAGAAAAGCCCAAGTCCTGTTAGGAGTCTGTTAGGACAGGGGAAAGTAAAGCATCTCCTGCTGATGATGGATGATGGACAGTGGGTTGATGGGATGAGGTTTTACAGTCACACATGCAGCAGGCTACAGTAGCAATCTGCATTAACACATGAAGGCAGTCATTACTCACAATACAACACTATCAGAGGGTGAGGGGAATGATCGGATCCAGGGCAGCGAGAAAAAGGGAAAATGTAAAATGTGTCAATTACTAAAAAAAGTGGAGGTAAAAAAGGTCAATAATGTGGCCGGACGGTGCAGAGACTTTGAAAAAATTAAATGAAAAAGAAATTAAAAAAATAACACCTCCATAGGGACTTCTCTTTGTAAATACACATACGATTTGTTGAGAATGAATTCTTCTTCTGTTATGCATCTAAATAATTGTTTGCCAGCTGTGGGGAAAATTGTGGTAAAGTGCAATGTAAGATCCCAAAACATAAGGAAACACGCCAGGCATTAAGAGCCAGGGGGTGAAAACTTTTGCACAGGATGAAGATGTCCAAATGTGCATTATTTTGTTTAACCCTCATCCTCCCCTTTTAAAAATTGAGAGTTCATCTAGGACTTTTTGTGGTTGAAATTTTAAAAGGTAACAAATCCTTCCCTCACGGGTCAATTTGACCCTTAGGAATGAATGAAACGCTTCAGTACACATTGAAAAACATACAAAATGCTCAAAATGTAAAAGCTAAAACTGATTGTATAATGTGTATCTGAATGCATACTGAAGAGAGACTGACTTTAGGACCCAGCGGAACAGCTCATCCGCTCCATATAGAGCTATAACGCCATCTAGAGTCATGAAATATCATCTTATATGTTTTTTTTACACAAGAGGTTGGTCAAAGACACCAAATGTGAGATATTTTGAGCTAAATTAAAAGGGTTATGCATGAGTTATTGTGAATTTAAGTTGAAAGAATGTGAAGAATGTGCTTAAATTATATTATTTATTGATAAAATCTATGATTTATTTTGACCCACGAGGGAAGGATTTGTTACAAAGTGCGAGGGAAGGTATTAATGGGATGAGGGTTAAATATCAATTCGTTTAATTTAGTGCTGCCCTTCAGAAGCAACAGTAGATTCTCACATGTTTACCAGAAGACAAATAAAGTACAATTAACCTTGATCTTCAAATTCAATACGTTTTCACCCCCGGCTCTTAATGCGTTGTGTTTCCTTCAGAAGCATCAGTGACTGTTTCAACCGTTTTGTAATAGTTGTGTTTGAGTCGCTCAATCGTCCTCAGATCAGAATCACACACTCACTGATGGAGAGGCTCAAATATGCAGAAGATGCTGAAACTGATTCTGAAGAACGTTGGGCAGTTTAACTGCTCAGGACAAACAAGAGACTCGAGAACAACCATCATTAAACACACACACAGCCGTGGATCATCAGGGAACGACACACACACTCACACACACACACACACACACACACACACACACTCACAGCCTTGGATCATCAGGGAACGACACACACACACACACTCACAGCCGTGGATCATCAGGGAACGACACACACACTCACACACACACACACACACTCACAGCCGTGGATCAACAGGGAAAGACTCACACACACACACACACACACACACACACACACACACACACACACACACACACACACACACACTCACAGCCGTGGATCATCAGGGAACGACACACACACTCACACACACACACACACACACACACACTCACAGCCGTGGATCAACAGGGAACGACACACACTCACACACACTCACTCACAGCCGTGGATCATCAGGGAACGACACACACACTCACACACACACACACACACTCACAGCCGTGGATCATCAGGGAACGACACACACACACACACACACTCACAGCCGTGGATCATCAGGGAACGACACACACACTCACACACACACACACACACACACACTCACAGCCGTGGATCAACAGGGAACGACACACACTCACACACACTCACTCACAGCCGTGGATCATCAGGGAACGACACACACACTCACACACACACACACACACACACACACACACACACTCACAGCCGTGGATCATCAGGGAACGACACACACACACACACACACACACTCACAGCCGTGGATCAACAGGGAACGACACACACTCACACACACTCACTCACAGCCGTGGATCATCAGGGAACGACACACACACTCACACACACACACACACACACACACACACACACACACACACACACTCACAGCCGTGGATCATCAGGGAACGACACACACACACACACTCACAGCCGTGGATCATCAGGGAACGACACACACACTCACACACACACACACACACACACACACACACACACACACACACACACACACAGACACACACACACACACACACACACACACTCACACACAGACGTGGATCATCCAGGTAATGACACACACACTCACACACACACACACTCACAGCCGTGGATCATCCAGGTAATGACACACTCACACACACACACACACACTCACACACAGCCGTGGATCATCAGGGAACGACACACACACTCACACACACACACACACACACACACACACACACAGACACACACACACACACACACACACTCACTCACAGCCGTGGATCAACAGGGAACGACTCACACACACACACACACACACACACACACACACACACACAGACGTGGATCATCCAGGTAATGACACACAGGATTGAGAATCAAGAGTATGTAAACTTTAGAATGGGTCATTTTTATAAACTCAGCTATTTTTTTGTCTGATGGACTGTATGTAAACATCCTTCATGTAAAATATCTGACTCAGGACAGCACTGAATAAACAAAACAGCATTTAGTTTGATCCCTCTTATTTTGTTCAAATTATTCACGTTTTCACAGATTGAGCAAGACTGTATATCTGAAGGCGATTATTAATACATCTTCTCATGGTAATAATGAATAAGCTGTGATAACTTACTCCGTTTGCATCCGCACTTCTTGATCCGCTTTGCGTCTGTGATGTCATCGTGACAAGCTTTACAGTAGAAAAGTGCCCTGATGGAAAAAGACGATCTTTCTCAAAGCATCCACACAACAGAAGAGCTGATGAGAGTCTGTATCTGGACATGAACTCCTCACCTCTTCACCTCTTTGGCATCACTGGCGATGAAGAAGCCCAGCGTTCCCTCCTGCATCTTCACGTGATTGCCCGGGTTAATCAGCGTGCTGTGGAAAACAACACACACTCTCAAACCCCTCTTATGCCACTGTAACCTGTATCGTTATACATTAGGCTAATCGTTATATTAAAATGCTAGCTTACTTTGTTGCAAATGACAAAGCCTGGCAGTGCCACTGCTAAATACCCGTTATATTCAACCTGTTATATTCAACTCGTACAGATCGGGGCTTAAAGTCCCACTGAAGTGCCTTGAAACACGCAGCATTATTCAGTGTGTTGACGTAATTTCCCCTGAAACGGCTCAAGCTGTTAGCAGCTCCTCCCCTTTATTGACATTTACGTTACATTTATGCAATTGGCAGAAGCTTTTATCCAAAGCGACTTGCATTGCATTCAAGGTACACATTTTACATTTTGTCAATTCTTGCTTTCCCTGGGAATCGAACCCATGACCTTGGCGTTGCTAGCGCCATGCTCTACTGTTTGAGCTATAGGAAAGCTATTAGAACAAAGAAACTCTTACAGGTTTGGAACAACTTGAGAGTAAGTAAACGATGACATGATTTTCATTTTTGGGTGAACTATCCCTTTAAGGCAAACATAATCATACTAAAAGCTAAAAAACGTCCATTTTGATTTCAGGGGGGCTTTAAAGAAAATCCGGAACTTCCCACTGGTATTTATGGCTTTGTGGTGGCGTTTATGTGTGATACGATCTTTACGACATGACTTGAACGCACCAATAATAACAGTTAATGTGTCACAACGTGCACGGGCTAGGGTCGGGCTTGATTTTTTGGGCCCGATCTAAGCTCGACTCCAGACTCAGATGAACTCCGCCTCTGTTCCTAACCACTTCTTTGGACCAAGGTATTCAGCGGGACAAAAAACCCCTGGCCTTTGGCCCAGAGGAAGCCCTGGAAGAGACCATGGAAACGCACTAGCACACCTGCCTTTGGCCCGACAGTGGAAACACGGCTAATGACAAATACATTTTTAACAATCACTTGCCGCCACCTGGTGGTGAAAGAATGTAATAATACAATCGTTATTTGAAGTGCCAAGTTACTTTCATAGGGTGGTTTGCTCTATTTTGATCGCTTCCGTAGACATCAGTGCTATATCGGAAATATAAACGTTTATCCCAGTTCTTCTGTGATCATATGAATATAATAGATCTGACTGTTCCGGTGCGATTTTGTCAAAGGATTTTCATTTTAGGGGAGCTCAGCACCCAGTGAGGGTAGGAAAAAAACACACTTTAGTTAAGGGTCTTATTAACTAGTAGTTTATTAGTATGCATATTAGGATATTGGCTGTCTATTATTCATACTTATAAAGCAAATATTAATGCCTTATTCTGCATGACCATATTGTACATGCCTTAATCATACAGTGTAGGCAGGTTTATAATCACTGAGATCCCAAATGTGAGGTTTGGGGGGTTTGAGGGCACGGCCCCTCGAGAACATTTTGACTTCTATGATCTACATATGTGCATTTTAAGATGTTCTGAACGCCTAAAAATGAGATAACAACAGCTTGAAAACCATGTCAGTGGCAGATATGACTAAGTTTTACCATTTTCATCAGTGAAGAAAGTAAACATATGTTTAACTGATATTTATATGTTTTATGTATCATTTTTGTAGACATGTTAATTTACTGAAGGCTAACAGGAAAGCTGGGTAATTAAATGTATTAAATTAATTCACAATATGCACACATTTATTACTAATCTCATGCCCAATACAGGCTGAATAAAGATGAGCTTTTTTATTTACTGAGAGCTACAAATGGAATTATTAATTTACAATATGCACACATTTATTACTAATATTATTTCTTGTTTGTTAATTATATTATACATGACATTACATAGGTCTATTTCAAATGAAATGAAAATTAAAACCGTTGATTTTACACTCATTACAAGTGCATATTTTAATGTAATGTGTTCTCATGGCAATTTAAAATTGTAGTCCATGTATATAGCAAATAACTTTCATAAAACATCAGATTTATATTTAAATCAGGTTTATGTTTTTAATTACAAGCAAAAATAATCAGTGGTGAAAATTGTGAGTTACTTGATTCTGATTTCTGAAGTGTAGCCTATTCTTTTAACAGAGAAAACATCCATCAAAATTATTAAAGCAGTACAATGAATGCATCTTGAAAAGAAAGAACTGCTTTTTTAACATAAAATGGTTAATGTACAAATGGTTTAATTAACCTGTGAGAAAACCTCTACAGACTGGTTGTCATAAATGTTACCAGATTATTGGTTGCTTTCTCAAATATTGCACGGCTGTATTTTTAGTGCTAGCAGTCAAAAATAAAACTTGGAGAAATATTGAAATATTGTTGATCTCATGTTTTTTTGTTCTTACTGAGAATCATCCATAAAAGAGTAAGCTACATTTTTAATTTGCAGGGTATAAGCAGAGATGTATAAATTACTAGAGACACATACTTGAGTAAAAGTACAAGTTCCTTATCAAAAAAGTGACTTGAGTAGAAGTTGAAGTGCTCTTTAAGCACCACACTTAAGTAGAAGTACTAAAGTATTCAACATTTTTTGTACTTAAGTATTGCAAGTAGTTTATATTAAAATGTACTACTCAAGTACTGAAAGTAAAAGTACAAGTATTGGGTTATGTAGTTATTTAAGAAAGTAGTCAAAAGTTTGAACATCATATTGTTTTTATTATTTCAAATGATTAAGCTAAAGGACAATCACAATGTTGGTAGGTAATTTTTCTACATATTGTCATATAAATAACCTAAAAATACTGTAGTTCATTAAGATTAAATCTTACTATAACCACTCTTAATAAAAAAAAATGGGGTAAGCACACTTATATTCTCATTTCAAGAGGTGTTCTGAGTAAATTATTTGTAACACTTTACAATATGGTCTGATTTGTTAACATTACATTAGTTAATGTATTAGACTAATAACTAACATGAACTAACCATGATCAATACATTTGTTACTGTATTTATTAATCTTTGTTAATCTTAGTTAATAAAAATACAGCTGTTCATTTTTTGTATATGTTACTTCACAGTGCACATTAACTATGTAAACAAATAGAGAGCAATTTGAGCGCAAGACGCAGACGCTCGTGTTGTTTTAAAGACAGTGAATGCGCGCTCGCGGGGCTCTCTCTCTCTCTCTCTCTCTCTCTCTCTCTCTCTCTCTCTCTCTCTCTCTCTCTCTCTGTCTCTTTCGCACTCTCGCGCGCGCTCTCTCTCATGCGCGGTAATGTGGGTTTGGAATGGAATGATTCGTAACATTTTTATAATTGTAACGAGTAACGATGCTGCACATAAAAAAAATATCGGAGTAAAAGTATTAAACTCATCGAAAATAT
>NC_137113.1:3316034-3383534 GCF_949357685.1 Gobio gobio | reverse complement strand
TAAGCTTATTTTTTTTCAGTTAACATTCATTTAATTTAAAGTAATGAATATGTTTTAATGGTTTTAGTGAACTATTATAACCCTGAAACTTTATTGAATAATGTGTCAAATACTGCTGTTAGTCTTTCCTCCTAACTATGAATTAAGTGGGAATGAAATTAAATAGTTTATTGTATAACCAAAAACGTATATATAATGCGTGACATATGTGTATATATAAACCAGCTGGAAATACACCGGGACTCTTATTTTGAAATCTCTGCGCCTTACTATTCACGTTCAGATGAGGAGATAAAATATGCATCATTACAACCGTCTAAAACATATAACTATATAAACATGGTAAAGTAAACATTCCTCAGCATTAGTTCATAAACATAACCTGTCATAAATGTGTGTTATTGATTGACTGGTCGCGTGAGCCTCTAGAAGCTCAACAGAGCCGTGTTTTCCCGCCGTTAGATCCGCATGTTACAACTCAAATGTGGATTGTATGACAGTAGATTTTCATCATAGTTTTGGTCATCCAAAACTGTTATTTATTTAGTTATCGTCTCGATTTCGTCAGTGAAAAAAGGTTGTTGATGAAAATTATGATGAAAATTATTCATCAGTGAAATTAACACTGGCATGAACTTGTTTACTGCATAAAGACTTTTTTTAAAAACTCCAATCATTCAATCCTTCAAAGACGGATTGCTGGGAAATCATTCAGACCAATTAGTTTAAATGATTCAATAATGAATTTGCTTGTACTCTACAGAATAGAGCATAACTAGAAAGATTTCAATGCATTTTCCATGAAAGTTCAGTGAAAATGATCAAAAATGCTGGCGCTGGCCCGTACCTTCACTCGAGCGAGATCATGAGGGTTGAGAACGGATCCCTGGTAAAACTCCACCTGTGTGAAGTGTCTCTTGAATAAGGCTTCCAGCTCAAGATTAGGGGAAATACTGTAAACACACACACACACACACACACACATAACAGCACCGTGAGACATCCAGCACGCTGCTCAACTCCATTCAATGTCACTCTTATACTTACTTATGGAGAAAAACTATTTCTACATTGACATCATCCCTGTCCTTGTGTAGGAAGTCTTTAAGGAAGTTGGAGACGCTCTCCAGTGTGATGTGACCGCAGACGACGATATGCCTGAGTGATCATGAGAAGGAGTTACACAAGATTATCACGAGAGAAAACAAGCCCAGAGCACATGGAACGACATCTCTGATATCACACGTTTAACACATTTAGCTTTAAAGGGTTAGTTCACCCAAAAATGAAAATTCTGTCATTAATTCCTCACCCTCATGTCGTTGGACACCCGTCAGACCTCCGTTCATCTTCAGACACAAATGAAGATATTTTAGTGTAAATCTGATGGCTCTGAAAGGCCTCCATTGGCACAATGGCACTTTACACTCTCAAGACGCTTAAAAGGCACTAAAGACGTCGTTACAAAGTCCATCTCACTACAGCGGCTCTACAATAACTTTATGAATCGGCGACAATAGTTTTTGTGCGCAAAAAACCCCTAAATAACGACTTATATAGTGATGACGATTTCAAAACACGGCCTCATGAAGCTTCGAAGCGTTATGAATCAGTAGCCACGTTTACATGCGCACTTTTTTGTCATTCCGATTAAAATCATTCTGATTGAAAGATTCGGTGGACTGTTTACATGAGACGTTATCTAAACCGATCTGGTGTTTACATGTGCTGACTTTCAGTAGGAATCATTTTGTGACATGCGCACACAGTTTGTCTGCCGCCTCAGATTCGTTACGTATCGTGGATCAATAGTTCTGTGTTGGTTATTTTTATATTTATTTATTTTTCTGTGGGCGGACATGCAGTAATTTAACCTAATTTATGTCCTATACAATGGCTATTTCAACAGCTGTGAATGATGAAGCTCAGCATCATTACTAGTAGTACTAAACATATATATTTCAGATGATTAAGGAAAGATACCATAATCACAAAGGTATAAATATTAACAAAAGTAATTAAAGTAGACTGTGGGTAATGTTACTTAACCAATTTGAAGCAGTTGTTGATTCAATTTTTTTTTATATAGCTAACTTAACTAACGAGAAACAGAGAGCAGCTTGAGTGTTCCCCGTTGAAATGGCAGCTCTCAACGGCCACCAGGACTTGTAGAGTTTTATAAAAGCTATTTATTATTTGTCGTAAAGTGTAAGAATCACCTCAGAAAAAAAATGTATTCTGTCAGGCGCAGTTCAAGCCTCGGACAAACGCTGTCAAGATGAGATGCTGTAGCCAGGCTATGTCTGTGTCATTATTCCAACATCATGTTCATAACATGTTACGAAATAAAAAGTTTAATACCTCAGAAAAATGAACTTTGCTTTCTTGTCAACATTAGCCTGGTGTGAGCGCGGCGCGCGCTCTTCAGTTGAGGAGGTGCGCGCTGTATATCATGTCACAGAAAGACGTGCACTCAAAGTAATCGGATCAGATCGTTTACATGAAAAGGTTTATCCCACCCCTCTCAAACCGATTACAATTTCATTCGGTTTGGCCATTTTTATTCCGATTGAGGTGTTTATATGGAGTATTTTTATTCGGATTGGACTTTTAAACCGATTACAGTGCTCCATGTAAACGCACCTATTGAGTTGATTCAGCGGTTTGAATCGCCAAATTTCAGCAGTTTGGCGATTTGACACGCGATCCGAATCATGATTCGACTCACTGATTCATAACGCTTCGAAGCTTCATGATGCCTTGTTTTGAAATCGTCATCACTACGTAAGTCGTTATTTAGGGGTTTTTTTGCGCACAAAAACTATTCTCGCCGATTCATAAAGTTATTGTAGAGCCACTGTAGTGAGATGGACTTTGTAACGACGTCTTTAGTGCCTTTTAAGGGTCTTGAGAGTGTAAAGTGCCATTGAGCCAATGGAGGCCTTTCAGAGGCATCAGATTTCAACTAAAATATTTTCATTTGTGTCTGAAGATGAACGGAGGTCTGACGGGTGTCCAACGACATGAGGGGAAGTAATTAATGACAGAATTTTCATTTTTGGGTGAACTAACCCTTTAATGTGAGACAAACCCTGAAAAAACATCACAATCACTTCTCAGACTCTAAAAATCTGAATGTAATCTGGAGTTATGAAGATGATCTCACCAGACAGTGCATTTTAAATGCTTATATCTTCTAAATGTTTATATTGTAAATTTAAAGCGAATTAAATTAAAAACTCAGTCATTTCATGGGTTATTTAAGGCCAAAAGCATCTGAGCCATTTAACAAGCAAGAATAAGAATCTTCATTGATGGTCTGAAAAGGATAATCAATCAATATCATTAATGATAATCTCAATTTAAGCAAGTATATATATATGTTTGGATTGCATTAAATTGAATGTTGGAGCATTACAAGTAACACGAGTTACATAATCAGATTACTTGATTAGTTGGGCTGTGAATCTTTGGGTAGGCAGCGAATCGATTCAATTCACGATTCATAGGTTTTCGATTCGATTCAAAAACTATTTTTGTCAATTAACCCTTCGCCGACAGTTTGATTGACAGGCGATCTGACCAATCACGTAGCCGAATCTGCCGGTTTGTCCGACAAAGCAGTCAGGAGAGTTTGTAGATTAACGTTGGTGGACTTGAAGTTGAAAAACGGTGTTTACTGACGTCTTTCCGCGGTTGAAACAACATTTCTTTTAGTGTTCATTCATGTTTATTTCATGCTTATTAATGAACTAGACGGAAGAGATGATTGGTTCACGAGCAGCTTTAACTGAGGCGCTACAGCGATCACCACACACTAAAGAGACACAAAACGCTATTTATGGTTAATTTCTTTAAAAAATGACAATTTCAAAGTTGATACTTTGTTTCAAAAGTAACTTGCTCTGTCCTGTCTGTCGGCGTGTTGTCAGTGTCCTCTTTGCTCCGCGATGTATTCGTGAGAAAGTGTGTGTGGTGTGAGAGCGCCATGGCTTGTCGGACATAGCAACAGTAACTAAAGGGGGCGGGTCATTGCGAACGGTCAATTCAGAACGATTCGATTTCAGCACAACATCTCTATTCATTCACGCATGTAGATATAATCTAATGTTTCTTTTAAAGCACTGAATCGCTATTGAATCGCGATTAATTTGACTCTTAGGGTGTGTTCACACTTGTCATGTTTGGTTGGATTAAAACGAACCCTGGTGCGATTGCTCGGTTAGTGAGCGGTTCATTTGAACATATGTGAACGCTGCCATCCGAACCCTGGTGCACACCAAACAAGCGGACAGAGACCGATAAAACCGCTTCCAAACCAACTCTGGTGCGGTTCGATTGATATATGAACACAACACGGACCAAAGACATGTAAACCAACCCAAAACAGGACGTGATGTCACAAGATGCGACGCTACAAGTCAGCTGATTTGACGACACAGAAAGATCGGGGAATGAATAAATGTACGCCTGTTTCTCCAGACTCACGCTTATATTAAATAGTTCACTGAATCACAGTTCACTGAATCGCAGTTCACTGAATCGCAGTTCACTGAATCTCGCGCTCCCTTCTGGCACGCGCACCTGTTCGCAGTTCACAGAATATGAATACCCCCCCCCCAAAAAAAAATTAGCATCGAATCTACACGATTCACGTAGGTCACCTGTTTCAAAACGGCGAATTTTGCCGAAAGGTGAGGGATTTTCATGTATGATGATGGTTATTGTAGCTTTAGAATAAATGCGAGCAGGCGTTTACTCATCTCATCTAAAAAAAAAGATTCAGTATTACTCAAAATTAATAAAAAACTGTGAAATGCGATCTCAGAATATTACGCAAACCTGCAATAATGAAAATATACTTTATGTACTTAATCTCACTTTATTAACCAATGTCTTCACTTCAACCATACAAAGCAGCAAAAATGACTTTAGATAAATAACATTTGCGTATTTTTTTTTTTTATTCTATTGCTGAAATAAGCGTGTTTTAACTGCGCCCTCTACTGTACAGGCGTGAATTGGCATTTCTTTCAGCCTGAGGCTTAGAAATTTCATTTTTGGTATGAAAGGGCCTTTACATTTATTTATTTTTTTGCTATTATATGCAGTCAGGGCTTGACATTAACACCCGCCAGCTCGCCAAATGCGGCTGGATTTCAGCTGTGGCGGGTAAGGTAGCCACTTTGGCGGGTTGAATATAATTTCAGCCTACAACCAAATGCCAAGACTGTCGTTTCACAAAATTACAATTCAATTACAATTCTTTATCGATTAACTTGCAGTTAGTGAAGGCGGGATAGTCGGAATCGCGCTAAATGACACACAACAGAAGCGCTCTCTCTCTCTGGCGCCTGGATAGTCAAATACACGCACACACAGATGTCAAAATGCCAAAAAATTATGTCAAAAATCATGTGGAGTATCTCGCATGAACACAGTCGGTTATGGTTTATGTGTACGTAAACAGGCGGGTAATAACTGGATATGTGTCAGAATATTACGTCCATGCAGTCAGCAGCCCAATGAAATACCTGTCTGTCATTAATGTTAATCAAACAACAACAGATGTTAAATACATGTATACATATTAAATAAACCAATCTGAAAAACATATTTTTTTAAATTTACTGTAATTTTCTAATTTGCTTCTTTGTTATTTTATATAGCCTAAAAAATTACTCATATCATATTAAATGTCTCATATTAGCCTATGCTCATATTGCCCATCTGCACATGCCAGCTGATATACAATGTAGTCTTGATTTGGGTGGTCACTCTGCATTTGAAAGGGTTTTAAATCTTCTAAATCAAGTAATTTAAGCATGCCATTAGCCCTATTCGGACGGTAATTGTTTCTCACGTCTGTAAAAATAAACGTGCTGTTATCAGTGATAAACTCATGCGTTCGGATGGTGATTTATTCACACGGTGAAAGTTTTGTGATCCTGCGCTGCTCACACGCTCAATAACATGATTGCCTGCTGTAAATAAAATGACATATGCTTGGTATAATAAGAATAAATGCATACTTAATTTAATAAAAGGAAAATAATTTCCCAATTATCATTTAATTATTTAAATCTGTTTAAAAATAGGAAGATATATAGACGCACATTATAGTGAAAATAGTTTTCTGTCTTGTATTATATCTCAAATAAAGGATGTAATTTTATTCCACATGGAAATGAGCCGGAATAAGTTACAGCCTCTAAGTTACATAATGCTGCGGTTATTAACATATACCATAATTGCTGCCTGCCGTAATAACGGCCTGTTTCAAATGTGCTTTTCTTCTTTTTATTTTTTTGAGCGGTGATGAAATATATCGCTCTTGTAAATACTTGCCAGCATTTAAGTAATAAAAGTCTAGATGTTTAAAATGCATCCAAATTACAGTGAAGCGCAACCGTACGGTGCCCTGCAGGGGTCAAAAAGGATATAAACAGTGCATTTTGAAGTGATATATTCTTCAAAACTCAGAGATGTGGATTCGGACGGCAATTAAATGACCACATGACCTCTACGAGAAACAATTACCGCCCGAATAGGGCTAAAGTCAACTTTAATCATATAAAATGTAATTTCCGAACAGCAAAATTGTGGCCAGTGAAAATGCTGAGTGGCTGTCAAGCCCTGTACACAATGCATTACTTTCCATAAAAAGTAACTAAGTAACACAATTAGTTACTTTTTTAGGGGGTAACGCAATATTGTAATGTATTACTTTAAAAGTTAAATTAACAATTGACACACAAACCATTGCAGTGATCTATACTGTGTGACTGTACATACACTGTGAAAAATGTGCATATTTGTGACACCTTGTAAAATTAGTCCAATGGAGAAACAACACCATAATTGATTTAATTATAATTTATCAAAAAAGCAACAGATATTTAATAGATATTAGGTTCATGGTGTTGATATTATGCCTTACACACACACTACTGTTCAAAAGTTTGGGGTCGGTGAGACTTTTTAATGTGCTGACCAAGGCTACATTTATTTGAATCAAAAATACATTAAAAACAGTAAAACTGTGAAATATTACTCCAGTGTGAATCAGCTGTTCTCTCTGTGAATATCTCCTCCGGGGACCCAGGAATAGGCTTTTGTCCACTATAGTGGACATTATATTTGAGGGAATTTCTCTGACACGTCACAGTTTTGAGTCTGGATGTCCTGTAAAGAGCACATTCTGGGCTTTGCAGAGATGCCAGATGTTTGGAGGTTTCCCCAGGACAACAACTTCTTCTTGGTCTTTAAAAACGGCTGACATTAATGTTTAGCACTCTTATGGAAAATGATAATATGTTGTAATTATAATTTAAAATGGATTAATTCTCAAATTGTTCATTAAAAATCAACATCTCAGGAAAATGTTATGGGGTTTCCAATCAAAATATGACTTTCTGTTACAGAACAGGGCATTGATTTCATAAATGTCAGGACTTAAATCATGTTTATCAGCCATTTTGGAGACAACAAGTGAATAGGGAAAGAAATTACAAATCAATATTCCTAGGAAATAGTAGATATTATTATGAAAATGTTGGCAATTATTACTCCCGTTTTTATTACACTTCTATTTTCATTACATGTTGCACATTATATCTAATGTATGTACACATAATATGCTAATTAGATGCAGTGTATTGAATGGGAAAATCGTGCCATATTGCATAAAGTAAAATGGTATATCAATGCATTTCGTTATATCTTTCATAACATAGTTCAGAATCATCTTTAAACAAAGTTTGGTTTAAAAAAAATGGCAAATTAAAAATAAATCCCATTGTTTTTGCCTATACATAAAATTTCATGAGTCCTGGCGTCAACTACAGAGGACATATCATAACATATGCATAAAATATAATTTTTCCATTTGTTTCTAATGCTCTAAAATGACATGGAAAAATATTAAAATTCATTTTTCTGGGTCCCAGGAGGATATAGTAAAGTGTAATTTATTCCTGTGATCAAAGCTGAATTTATCATCATTACTCCAGTCTTCAGTGTCTCATGACCCTTCAGACATGATTAAGATAAAGTTAAAATGATGACATACTAAAACAAAATTTTGATAGTTGAAATTATGACGAGTCAATCATGAAAAAATGAAAATGACATAAATTGAAATGATTATGTCAATGATGTCAATTTCGACTTGTCATAATTTCGAATAAGTGTGTCATAATTCAAAATAATGACGATTAAGTCAAAATTTGTGTCATAATTAATGATTCTGGCCTTAGATCAAAGTCTCTTCTGCTGACCAAGACTGCAAAAATACAGTTAAAATTATGAAATATTATTATAATTTATATCAGCTGTTGTCTATGTGAATATATAGTACAGTGTAATTTATTCCTGTGATCAAAGCTGAATTTATCATCATTACTCCAGTCTTCAGTGTCACATGACCCTTCACTAATCATCCTTATATGAGGATCTGATGCTCAACAAACATTTATGATTAATATCAATATTAAAAACAGTTGTGCTGCTTCATATTTTTGTGGAAACTGTGATCTGTGAGAAATCTTTTGCTTCATTATAAATGTCTTTACGGTCACTTTTAATCAATTTTGCTGAATAAAAGTATTCCTTTCTTTCTTTTCACTTTTGAACAGTAGTGTATATAAAGGCAAATGTGTGTGTTTTGAATCTCGAAAGCAAAGCTCTGGATTGACGAAACACAGTCAAACACAATCACCGCTACACGCAGAAGTGTCACAAGTAGCACAGATTAGCAAGCGATGGGCGACTCACAGAACGCGACAAGCAATGAGATGACCTGTGCCATTTGACCCCAGACCCTCAGTGACTATGTCATAATACTATTTCCTGTGGAGAAGCACCTCTGACATCACAGGAAGGACTACAGCAACTTCCTCTGAGGTAAGAGTTGGACCCTGCGGAATAAGAACCTTTTCATTAGAGGTTCGCCCTTTGACTTACTTTCTTCCTCGGGTCGAGTTATAACTCCCTCCATATTTCTTCCGATTAAGGATGAGAGCAGCGATTTCAGGCACGTAGCGAGCAAACATTGCCTACATGCATGGGACAGAGAGAGAGACGGGCATGCAGGCGGGCAGACTGCACTGAGATCAGGGCAGCCCGACCCGCGGTACTTACTTTCTCCCATTCACTGCACTATAGGAACCACCATATTTCTTGCGGTTTCCTATTAACTCTATGATTTCAGGAACGTAGCTGGCAAACATGGCCTGGAGGAGGAGACAGGAGACAAAGGACAATAGAAGTCTATGCTTCTACTTTCAGTAGGTCAGAAAAAAGAGCCTTAAAGGGATGGTTCAGCCCAAAGTGAAAGTTCAGTCATCGTGCGCTCGCCCTCATGTCAGTCCAAACCCGTGAGACTTTCTTTATCCTGTGACAGCTCAAAGCCATGTAATGAAAATGAATAGCTTCAAAAGTCTCCTTAAAGGGGTGGTTGCATGCGATTTCACTTTTTTAACTTTAGTTAGTGTGTAATGTTGCTGCTTGAGCATAAACAGTATCTGCAAAGTTACAGCGCTGAAAGGTCAATGCAAACGGAGATATTGGGCCCTATTTTAACGATCTGAAACGCAAGTGTCAAAGCGCAAGTAACTTTGTGGGCGGGTCTCTGCGCTGTTGCTATTTTCCCGGCGGGATAAATGGCTCTTGCGCCCGGCGCAAATCTAAAATGGGTTGGTCTGAAGTAGCTTCATTATTCATAGGTGTGGTTTGGGCGTAACGTGAATAAACCAATCCGAGCGTCATCCAACATTCCCTGTAAAAGCAGGTGCGCAAGTTCCATAATGGATTGCTATTATTATGGCGTATTTACCAGGCGCACGCCAGGAGCGGTTCACAGCCGAGGAGACTGATGTGCTTGTAAGAGCAGTGAAAGACAGAGAAGTGAAGTTGTAATGTTGTACATTATGGTAAAGGTGATTTCGCAGTCTTTTTTTTTTTCAGTCTTTCAGTTTTTTCAGTCGATTTTTTTTCCTGGTTCTTGACGGACAAACCAATTTGTCAGATGTCCTTATATACATATATGTCTTGCCACTATTGGGCAAACAGGTTTTATCCTTAATTATTACAATTAGCCTGAATCATTTGTAAGCTAGATTTATGCCTATTTTTTCACATCTTCGTGGCACACCACAATGATTTCCGTCATCTCAAGTGTTAATATTTTTTTAGTGTAACAATTTATGATTTGCAAAAATAACTGTTGCATCTGTGTAGATTACATGAGCAAAGTGTATGCGCGTTGTGCACGCTATACATTATGGTCAAGCATGCGCCCTTAAAATAGCATAATGAACAACGCGCAACGCGCCACTGACTTTAGACTAGGTTTTTTCTGGTCAGTGGCGCAATTGTTTAATGGAACAGCAAAATAGCACCAGGGATTGTTTGCGCCGGAACACGCCTCCTTTTTTGCGCTGAACCACCCAGGGAGCGCAAGTTCATTCACTAGTTTAGCGACGTGCTTCTGTGGAGGGAAAAGCACGCTTTGCGCGGGTGCAAAATAGGAATGACACATGCGTCGGTGTACAAAGTCAATTGCGCTGGGTGCAAGATAGGGCCCATTGTCTTTTAAAGTTATGGCAGTTTATTGCCTACAAAAATGGCCGGTTTGGACGACAACAAGCTTCTTCCCGGGTTGGTGACATTATAAACACCTGCTATTAACATAAACACTGCCCCCGCGAACACGTAACAAAGTGGGCGAGGCCACGTCAGTCATTATGAAAGAGAGAGAGCTGTTGCACAACTACAAACTACATCTGGCCATCTGACCAATCTAAGACCATTGTGTTTTTCGGAGGGATGGGCTTCACAGAAGCAGGAAGCAAACGAGCCGTTCAAAGGACAGTGGAGACAGCGGTGTGGAATAAAGGTCAAATATAAGAAAAATACGCCGTTTAAAAAAAAAAGAAGTATTAAGACATGTTATACTGCGCCCCATTAACACAACCAAGCCTAGAAAAAAACCACAGAACCACCCCTTTAAAGGATGAGTTCACTTCAAAATGATCATTTCTTGATAGTTTCCTCAACCTCATCTCATCCAAGATGTTCATGTCTTTCTTTCTTCAGTGGAAATGAAGTTTTTTGAGGAAAACATTCCAGGATTTTTCAATGGGAACCAACGGTTGAAGATCCAAATCAATGCAGTTTCAGAGGAAGAGCTTCAGAGGCTCTGACCGATCCCAGAGGAATAGAGTCTGATCTAGACTAACCATCAGACATTTTATAAAAAAAATAAACATTTATATACTTTTTAACCTAAATGGCTCATCTTGCGATGCTCTGCGATGGCCACGGATTGCGTAATCCTGTCTGAAAGGTCACGTGACGTAAGCGGAAGTGCCGCCCCCATGTTTACAAAGCGCTCGTGTGAAGAATAATACAAACATCCTTCAGCAAAACAAGGTTAAACAGCGATGTCGGACGATTTTGAAGTTTTTTTGTAAAGGGCGTTTGTATTAGTCTTCGCACGTTAGCTTGGGGCGGCACTTCCGACAACGTCACGTGACCTTTACGACGGGATTACGCAATCCGTGGTGTCGCAGAGCAGCGCAAGATGAGCAATTTAAGTTAAAAAGTAAATACATTTTTCTTTTTTAATAAAATGTGGCTGATGGTTAGTCTAGATCAGACTCTATTCCTCTGGGATCGGTCAGAGCCTCTGAAGCTCTTCCTCTGAAACTGCATTGATTTGGATCTTCAGACGTTGGTTCCCACTGAAAAATCCTGGAATGTTTTCCTCAAAAAACTTCATTTCCACTGAAGAAAGAAAGACATGAACATCTTGGATGAGATGAGGGTGAGGAAACTATCATGAAATGTCCCTTTTAATCCTTTAAAGGATTAGTTCACCCAAAAATGAAAATAATGTCATGTATTCCTCACCCTCATGCAATTCCACACCCGTCAGACCTGCGTTCATCTTCTGAACACGACTGAGCCTGGTTTTCAACTAAATATCCAAATAAATCTAAATATTAAACTAAATTAACCATATAAACTAAATTACTGATCTAAAGCCCACACTGTCACTGTATGATAACTGAAATGAGCTGATGACATCAGCGTTTTCTCCAGAATGGCTATACAGCTGAATAAAATGATGCTGCATTATTTTCCTGTTTAACACTGTAAAGCTGCTTTGAAACAATCTACATTGTTAAAAGCGCTATATAAATAAAGTTGATGATGATGATGATGATGATGATGAAATCTGAAGGCTCAGTGAGGCCTGTGTAGCCAGCAAGGACATTTCCTCTCTCAAGATCCATGAATGTACTAAACACATATTTAAATCAGTCCATGTGAGTACAGTGGTTCAATATTAATATTATAAAGCGACGATCATATTTTTGGTGAGTCAAAAAAAACTAAATAATGAATTGTGGTATTCACATGGACTCACCCTGTACTCACATGGACTGATTTAAATATGTGTTTAGTACATTCATGGATCTTGAGAGAGGAAATGTCATTGCTGGCTACACAGGCCTCACTGAGCCTTCAGATTTCAACACAAATATCTTCATTTGTGTTCAGAAGATGAACGGAGGTCTGACTGGTGTGGAGGGTGAGGAATACATGACATTATTTTCATTTTTGGGTGAACTAACCCTTTAAGTGGAAGAATGTTAAACAGTGAAACGTTCCGGCAATGTTCTCAAAGTTATGAACTAACGTTCTTCCAGTAACATTAATAGAACATTCATTCAATGTTATCTGGTCTTTGATAGTGTTCTCAAAACATTAGCACAAACATGTTTTTTCCCTGGTATGTTTTATGTGTTTTATTTTTTTTAAAGGTGCAGTGTGTAATATTTTTGAGGATCTTTTGACAGAAATGCAATATCATATCCATAACTATGTTTTCAGTGGTGTATAAAAACGTTTACGATGTTTTTATTACCTTAGAATGAGCCGATGTCGGAGCCGATTGGCCGAAATAACTTTTAATGGGTAACCTGTTCAGAGCCTGATTACAATTCTTACAAAATCACGTTTTGTTTTTTGTCGTTTAAATTGTGTTAAAATAGTCTTGCAATATACTAGTATATAACCAAAGCTATAAGTTGAGAAATCAAGCATATCTCGTCCTTAATGTTTTTTTAGTTAGCGTACGTTCTAGCATAGCATACAGCTACCCGATTAGCTTAGTTTATACACCACGGTTGCACCTAACCTTCATTTTAAAAGCCCCGCTTTAATGTGTATACAATAAAATAAAATAAATTCTGTTGTATTTATTTTGTGCACCTGTTCTGTATATTTTATCCAATATAGGTACATTACTATGTTATGATTTTGAAGGTATTATTACTTAGTTTATCAATTGAAATAATTTACAATATGTTAGGTATGTTATTAGCGGACACTATTTCACAGGAGGACACGATTTCTCATGACACCATTTCTACCTAAACACACCACGGGTCCCTTACAGTGAAGCCGCCATTTTGTGCCATGTTTCTACGGTGGCCCTAAAGGGACAAACTTCTCTACAGAGAGCTAGCTACTCTCTGCTGTCTCACACAATGACATCTTTGTCCTGTGTCAGCCACCGTACTTCTCTGTGTGCTTCGAAATGGAGGGGTTGTGCGGTCGCAAACTCACCACTAGATGCCGCTTAAATGTACACACTGCACCTTTAAATGTTAGCAAATGCTTTTTTTGTTAGCTGGACTATTACGTTGGAGTTCCCATTGACTTTCATCATATGGAAAAGCAGCAGAGGAAAGAGGGCAAGCACATGAGAACAGAGTTATAGATTTAGCATGAGCTATCCCTTTAAGTGCCCAATATTGGAGCGGTCACTTTAAAACTCCAGACAGATTGAACAACAGAGAGAGAGTCAGAATGCTTGTGTACATGCATTGCCCAGATTTAACAGGTTGGAAGGTTTGAGGTTAAAAGTAAAAGCATTCTGTTTGGCAAATATCCCCGTTTTAAGAGATATCGGTGTTAGAAATAGAAACAGCCACAGATGAGATTCGATCTGCCGTTTTAAGAGGGAAAATAGTGATGCACAGGAGGAAACCTCAAGAGCCATGTTTAGTCCAAACAAACTCTCACGCTGGACTGATATGAACACCACGCTCAGATCTCACATGAAGAATTATCAATAATAAACACTGCATGAATAATCAGTCATGTTCATTTGAATATATTTACAAAAGAGTATCATTGTATTCATGAAGTTAATCTTTTTTTATATTCACATAATTATATTTTATATAAAATAGACAATAATACTAATATAAATAGTTAGTATCAAAATAATATTTAATATCAAGTTATTTATATGAAAAGCATTGTATAAAAGCTTTACAGTACATACTACAATTAATAGCAAAATCCATATTTGAAAAATTATTATATTAAAATGAATGTTCATTTACAAAATCATATTTAATTGTATTGATATAAAGGAATACCATACTTTTTTATATATTTATATAATGATATAAATGTATTATGAATAGTTCATATCAACATAATATTTTAATATTAATATTTTATTAAGTTATTAATATAAAAAAGATTAGTCTTAAAACGTTAAAACTAGCCTATAAAAGCATTACAGTACACATCTGTTTTTATCAACTTTATGAGAATTAATATTATTAAAAAATATATATTAATATTACATTCATACTAATAATTCATATTAGTGATATCTTATTCATATGTAATGTATTGAAAAATAATTATATTCATTTATATGAATTAATAAGTAAATATTAATATTAAAATATAATTTTGATATTAATTATTCTTATAAAATGTATTGAAAATTTTAATTATATTTTAATATGAATATTTTCTTATTTATTCATATACATTAATACAATTGATATTAATTATTCTTATTAAATTGAAAAAAAAAATAATTAATTTATATGAATACATAAGAAAATATTAATAATACAATATAATTTTATATGAATTATTCATATTCAATTTATTAAAAATTAAATTATATTTTAATATTAATATATTGTTATTTATTCATATAAACAAATACATTAATTTGCATACATTTATAAAATTATATTTTATATAAATTTAATATGAATAATTCAAATCAAAATTATATTTTAATATGAATATTTTATTAAGTTATTTAAATAATAAAAAAAGATAGTATGGCAATATGTTTGGTCTTTTCAAACATTTCAGTTGAGGTAATCACTTGTTTTACAAACGTTAATTATTAATATTACATTCATACTAATAATTCATATTAAAGTGATATTCTAATATTCATGTTTTCTTATTTATTCATATAAATGAATACAATTGATATTAATTATTCATATTAAATGTATTGAAAAATGATTGTATTCATTTATATGAATAAATAAGAAAATATTCATATTAAAATATAATTTTAAATATTACATTGATTAAAAATACAATTATATTTTAATATTAATATTTTATTATTTATTCATATGAATTAATACATTTATTTTTCATATATTTATAAAATTATATTTTATATAAATTTAATATGAATAGTTAATATCAAAATTATATTTTAATATTAATATTTTATTAAGTTTTTTAAATAATTTTAAAAAAGATAGTATGGAAATAAGTTGGTCTTTAAAATGTGCAAATAAGCAGTGAATCATCTCATTTCTGTGTGCTAATGTGTCCTTAATATTTTGTGTTGTATTATGTATGAAAGTCATAAATCCCTTGAATGGCTTGTATATGAATTGTGTACGACTGAAGCATGCTGACATCATGACGGCGTGTCATATCATATCTCAACCCTTCACAGAGTTTGTTTGGAGTGTGGGTGGGGGTAAATTGGGTCAGGTCTTCTAAAACCGCAGTCAATCTACAAACAGAATAACTTTGTACTCCCTAATGATGGTTCCACTTCTAACATGACATAAGCAGAACTAACAACAGCATCTGAGATACACACACACACACACACACGCCAAAAACACATCCTTCCATCAGACGTTCGGATTGGGATTGAAGCAGAATGAAGGGTGTGTTTTCCAGCTCTGGTTGTCAAGGATACAATGATTAAGGGCCAATTATTATGGGATTTCTTCTATTTATTTAGATTGTTTTTACCAATCCTCCGAGAATGAAGAAGACCATGAAAAGGCGTCCGAGGGTAGTTTTAGCACACACATCTCCGTAACCCACTGTGGACATGGTTACCATGAGCAGGTACACACACTCCCAGTAGGTGAGAGGTTGGGAATTTTGGAAGCTTTCCCAAGGATCCCCTGAGTTTTCCACCTGTAAACACAGCAGCAGCAGCAGCAGGCTCAGTATTTCTCTCATGACTTCTCCAAAGCCCTTCAGGAATGAGTTCTCCACGGCTGTAATCTCACCAGATGAATGAATCCTGCTGCCGTCAGCCATGTGCTTATGAAGATGGAGCACAAGTTCACCAACTTTATGGAGTTGCTAGAAACACAAATGTCAGAAATCAGCTCACAAATGACGCACCATACACTTTTGAGCAGTGCTCATTCTGACAGCAAATTTTGATTCAGTTTTAGTCGTAGTCTTTTGACTAAAATGCCATTTAGTTTTAGTCATATTTTAGTCACCTGAATTGTTTTTAGTTTTAGTCTAGTTTTAGTCTCCTAAAATCTAATGAGTTTAGTTCAATTGTAATACATTAAGCATTTGAGCGTTACATAACCGACGGTCACTTGAACTGACATTTTGACATCATTTTGTTTTTGACATTAAAAATACACGAAAGAGCTCGATTCACTTTTTTGTTTATTTTTTTAAAAACATCTATATAGTTTTATAACTTTGTATTCCTGTTTTAGTTATTAGGCCAAATCAGGTTAAGCTAAAGCTTCAAATAAGTTTAACATTTATTTAATTTCAAGTAATGAAGTAAATGATTTTAGTGAACCATTATAACCCTGATACTTTATTGAATATGTGTCAAATGCTGCTCTTTCCTCCTGACTATGAATGAAATGGGAATTAAATTAAATACAGTTTATTGTGTAACCAAAAACGAATATATAATGCGTGACTTTTAATTATAAACAAGCTCGAAATACACCGGGACTCTTATTTTGAAATGTATATTGCAGTTGCAGGATGCTTCAAGTTCAGATGAGGGAGATAAAATATTGCTGCGTCCCAATTCGCATACTATCCGTACTAAATAGTATTCGAAAAAAGAATTAGTATGTCCCAAATCTTAGTATGTTGAAAAGAGTATTCCAAAGATTCCCGGATGGTCTACTATTTCCGGTCAGAATCCGAAGTGCAGATCGATGCTCACTCTAACGGCTGATATTACCCACAACCCATTGCGAGATGGATGAGGATTCCCTTAGAACTACAAACACGGATAAAAAGTGTTAAAAAACTACAAACATGACGGTTATGCGAGTCCGACAGAGAGGGCTAGATAAAGGGGTTTGAGTGAGCAATTATCAGTATTTAACCTGACGAAAATATATTTATTCAGTGTTATCCACATTATATTTCACCTGCAGCAGCATTGAGAACTTTTGTAATGATACGTTTGGCCATTAACTTTGCAAACACATGAGGGGAGTCTCTGCATTAAAGACCCATGAATGGCAGATCTACATTTCTCTCCGATACGGTAGGAAATAAAACTGAATGTGGAGGATTTGAACTGTGACGATGATTGACAGGGCAGTTTAAACAGTGATGGGATGCACGTAACTAAGCAACAGAGTCCGTTAAAGATGACGAAGTAGTACATCCCAAAGCTCGCATACTCTTCTGCTACACACTCAAAAGTATGTACTTTTTCTTCACAAAAAGAGTATACTTTTAGGTCGTAGTATAAGAAGGCGAATTGGGACGCAGCCTATGCATCATTACAACCGTCTAAAACACATTACTATATAAACATGGTAAAGTAAACACTGTCATTATTCATCAGCATTAGTTCATAAACAATTGTCTGGCATAAATGTGTGTTATTGATTGATTGATTGTTTTCCAGAGTTTAGATCAGCTCAGATCAAATGTGCTCATCTGTGACACAACATCAGATCTGACTGCATCTCTTCCCTAATCGTCCCTCACTAACATTTTCCTCTCGTTTTTATTTGTTGACGAAAATGACAGTTGATTTTCATCATAGTTTTTGTCATCCAACACTAGTTTTTATTTAGTTATCGTCTCGTTTTCATCAGTGAAAAAAGGTTGTTGACGAAAATTATTAGTCAACAGAATTAACACTGGTCATGAGTGCTCAGCTGTGTGTATGAGGTTATTTATCATATTGCTTTTAAAATGCACACATCCCAGTAGTTAAAGTGCACTTTTGCTTTCAGTGTAAACTCACTAATCGCACTATTTAGGCATAGAATAGTGCATAAGCACATTATCCCCCGGTTTCACAGACAATGCTTAAGCTAATCCTAGACTAAAATGCATGTTTGAGCTGTTTTAACTGAAAGAATCTTGCACTGAAAAATCTTAAAATATGTCAGTGGCATTGTTTTGTCTCAAGATGCACACCAGTAATGTTTTTTTCTTGGGCACGTTTATAAAAGTTACTTAAATGTCCTAATTGAACTAAGGCCTAGTCCTGGCTTAGTCTAAGCCCTGTCTGTGAAACCGGGCCTATATGTCATTTTGATTTTAAGCTAAATACTTTTATAGATAAACATCCTCTATTTGTTTGCATAGACATGAAATACTGATTTTAACAAACAACAATTTTATATACCGATATTTGTCATTTGCCCTCTTATGTGAAATTTTAAATAAAGTTTAAGAGCATTCGATCTGTGTCACGAATCTTTCTACAGCGTCTGGAAGGGCAGCCAGAGCGAATTTTGCTAGGGTTGCCACACGAAATATGGAATCGTCCCGTATTTACAGGCAAAATGACGCGTCCTGTATCGATTTGTCCCGGCAACGTCCCAACCGGTGGAGCGGTCAGAGACAGTTAAGGGGTTAAATTACAACACAGCACTTCAATAGAACAGACCCTGATAACTAAATATTCGGCTGTTTCCATAAACTGGTGTTTTTTTAATAATACTGGCCAATTTTAGTGCAAAAATCAGTTGCGATGGTTGTGACAGAGTCTGTTCAGTAGATCTGACCTCTCTCCGCCTCAGCTTGAGGGAGATTATTCATTATGTGCTCAATAAGCTCTCCTGACATCTGTGATAAAGATTACAGCTAAGCTGCAGGAAAAATCATATTCATGTGACAAAATATATAATATAATGCATTAAAAAATATATATAATATAATAAATATAATATATACATATAATAAAATATAATATAATATATTAAAATGTATATATATAATATAATATAATAAATATAATATAATACATATAATAAAATATAATATAATATATTAAAATGTATATATATAATATAATATAATAAATATAATATAATACATATAATAAAATATAATATAATATATTAAAATGTATATATATAATATAATATAATAAATATAATATAATACATATAATAAAATATAATATAATATATTAAAATGTATATATATAATATAATATAATAAATATAATACATATAATAAAATAAAATATAATAAAAATATATAATATAATATAATAAATAAAATATAATATCATAAAAATATATAATATAATATAATTAATATAATATAATAAAAATATATAATATAATATAATTAAAATAATATAATTAATATAATATAATATAATATAATATAATATAATATAATATAATATAATATAATATAATATAATATAATATAATATAATATAATATAATTAATATAATAAAAATATATATATAATGGTAATTTTCTGTTAACTTTACAGACACTTCCTTTAACTCTTATTCCTTTAACACAATGCAATTAATGCAAATTACGGGAAAAACATGAAACATAATAGGCATATTATTTATCATCTGTGAATTTACGCTTTCATTCTCAAAAAAGAAAATTGAGAAGAAAGCAAATCTGGACACACCATCTGTGAATACACACTTTAAAAGGAAAAGCTGCAAAACAGGGATCATTTAAATAATTAAAACTATTCAAAACATTGAAATAAAGCTGAAATATAATCTAAATATAAATATTAGTTATAAAAACGTAACCTTTTTAAAAAAAAATTTTTTTAGAAGTGTTGTCTTTGCAATAAACTGAAATAAGTTGATCACTACAATTATTCAATGGAAATACATAAATAAATAAAACCTAAATAGAAATATATTAAAAATAAGAATAATAAAAATGACAAAAGCACATAATGAAATTACCAAAAAATTGCTAAAATGAACATTAAAAAATAAATAAAACCTAATTCAAAAAATTAATAAAACTATAATAGCACAAAGCACAAGATATAGCAGATGTAATGTCCGTAGACGATATGATGTATAATTTATGATGCTCAACATGCATGTGAAGAATTATGAGTTCATGCGTCACATGCTGCCGGCCGGAGGGATTCTTACCTTGTTTTTAAGATATTTAAAAACTGTAATATTTCTGAAAACTGGATCAGCCTCAAGGCTCGCAAGAACCTCAATCTGCATGAAAGAGCAGAAGAAACACATGAGTAACACACACACACACACACACACCACAGCGCGGTCGAGTACCTGTCAGACGCTCATCCATGTTTAACACACAACAGGAAGCATCCGCACCGCTGGACACACACATCTGGACGGCGTCTGACAGAGCGGCTCAACATCATGACGTAAAGGCCTACATTTGAGTCACATGACCTGGCTCATCATGAACACGTCCATTTCAAAACACACTCAACGGTGTTCTCCCACAATGCACTTCCACACACAGTGTGCTAAACACAAGCAGTTAGTGCTCAGGGTTCATACCGATTATGAACGACCTTTCCCAACGATTAAAAGGTTCAAATGATATTACGAGTCCTCCATAAGATAAGCTCATAAGCTATGATTAAACACACATGAGCTAAAGAATCAAACACCAGTGATTCTTCACATACACTGAGCAACAATACAGAATACACTTTTGAAATTAGATGAATGAATTCAACTTGTTCATAGATACAAAAATGAAATTATTATAAATATTGACAAATTCAGTACAGATTTTTTTATTTATATCTATTGAATTTTTACTATAGTCAGACACAAAATAATGTTTTGGACGACCGAGTTGAATCATGTATAACTTATGAACACTTATTTTAATGTTAAAGTATAAAAATATGTTGGCATAACTTATTGATCTTTTTTTTTTAGAGTGTAACAAAGCTTAGACTTAAAATTTGAGAAATGATCTTACAATCGCAAACTATTTGACATTTGACAAACGATTATATTAAAAAATATTAATATAAAACATAAAAAATGGACTTCAGTATTCCCTGATTTTATGAATATCGATATAAATATCCAATAGAAAGTATTTATATAGTATTTTATAATATTTATAATGACATATAAACTGGCATAGAAAATTATTATATTAAAAAATATTAATATAACATTTAAAAAAAAAATCCACTTCAGTATAAAAACTGACTTCAATATTCCCTGATTTTATGAATATCTATATAAATATCCAATAAAAATATTGATAAAGTATTTTATAATATTTATAATGACATATAAACTGGCATAGAAAATTATTATATTAAAAAATATTAATATAAAATTTTTTTAAAAATCCACTTCAGTATAAAAACTGACTTCAATATTCCCTGATTTTATGAATATCTATATAAATATCCAATAAAAATATTGATAAAGTATTTTATAATATTTATAATGACATATAAACTGGCATAGAAAATTATTATATTAAAAAATATTAATATAACATTTTTTTAAAAATCCACTTCAGTATAAAAACTGACTTCAATATTCCCTGATTTTATAAATATATATATAAATATCCAATAAAAATATTGATAAAGTATTTTATAATATTTATAATGACATATAAACTGGCATAACAAATTATTATATTAAAAAATATGAATATAAAACATAAAAAATGCACTTCAGTATAAAAACTAACTTCAGTATTCCCTGATTTTATGAATATCTTTATAAATATCCAATACAAAATATTTATAAAATATTTTATAATATTTATAATGACATAAACTGGCATAGAAAATAATTATATAAAAAAATATTAATATAAAACATAAAAAATGCACTTCAGGATAAAAACTGACTTTAATATTCCCTGATTTTATGAATATCTATATAAAAATCCAATAAAAATATCGATAAAGTATTTTATAATGATATATAAACTGGCAAAAAAAAATATTATATAAAAATACTAATATAAAACATAAATTGCTTGAATTCACCAATTGCACTTCAGGATAAAAAATGACTTAAATATTCCCTGATTTTATGAATATCTTTATAAATATCCAATCAAAAGTATTGATATAGTATTTTATAATAAAAAGGAAACCGTCCTTCCGTCAGGACACTGTAGTAATGTTATACATATTATATTCTATAGCTAGAGTTTGTGTAAAATCATCATTTTAAGAGAATCAAATGCAGTAATACACTGGGTTGTTTTAACCCAATTTTGGGTCAAATATGGACAAACCCAACTGTTGGGTTAAAAATAGTATTTAAAAAGTTTGTCCATATTTGACCCAGAGTAGTTTTGAAACAAGCCATTGATTTGGTTTTGAAGTGGTTTAGTTTTGTCCCATGTCTGCAGAATGGATGTGTCCAGATGTGCAGCTGGTTCTCCTGGTGGTCCAGCGGTGGGTCAGCTCTTACCCCAGTACCAGATGCTGTGGAAGCCCGAGGCCAGCGTGTGCCGCCCGCCCCGCTCCTCTCTCTCACACACCGGGCCGTGGATCATCTTCACACGGTAGCCGTTGTGGAAGAGCTCGCCGCAGGACTTCTTGCGTCTGCGTGTGTTTTGTAGGGTCTCCGTGCGAGTGGCCCCGTCTGGGCTCCGGTACACCAGCATCTTCGTCGAGATCATGATGAAAATGATCAAATCTGCAGCTTCTCTCAGAGGAAACCTGAACTGAGCGCACGGAAGCCCACCAGACTGCAAAAAAACTGCTTGTGATCATGTAGCTTAGAACAAACCCTTTTTCATCAGGATATTACACTGTAAGCTCCTTTAGGACGGCCAGACTGAAAGCCTGTTCAACATGCTCATCATCTGCTGATCCGCCTCATCAATAAAGCATCAATTACTGCTGGGACACAACGTCTGACGCACCAACAATCATGCATGACTAGATCTTTAACAGCTCCTGAAGACGATCTGATGATCTTCAAGAGTGGCTTATAGATGATGCTGTGAGGTTGCTAAGCAACCGCTCCACATCTGCCTTTGATGTGTTAAAACTAACAGAAGTTCCTCGATCACTTTTAAACCTTTTAAAACCGAACACCTCAAACCAGGACGAAACACACACTTCACACGGACATCCACACACACACACAAGCAACAAAAGGACATTAATTTGCTGAAAGCTGAATGATAATAACTGTAAAGCTGGATGATGTGACCCCGCGACCCCCTGTTCCCTATAGGAGGATTAAAGTCCTTGAAAACAGCCGCAGATATGAAGAACATAAGCTGCGCTTTGACCGAGGACATCAAGCATTAAAACACAGTTTCTCTCTACATACACACACATACTGTTGTTGTTGGTCGGATGTGTCTTTATTGTACATCTTAACTTAGTACTTTTTAAAATTGTATTGTAATTGTTATATTGTTATGTAAAATGTAACTTTTTTACTCTCTTTTAGGATGACATCTGTCTTGGGACTGCAGGTGAAAAATAGCCTTTTGGCTAACTCTGGCATATTGACAGAAATGTTAATTAATATGCACTGTCCCTGTAAATAAATAAATAAATAATAAATACAGGCCTCCCCTCAAATCAAAGTGTGTTTGCAGAGCATTCACTGATAAGTTGAGTACAGTGCAAATATTACCAGCAGAGGGCGGCACTTATACTACATTTACTTATCAAAAATACAGTAAAAACTGTGAAATATTATTCCAGTGTAAATCATCTGTTTTCTATGTGAATATATAGTAAAGTGTAATTTATTCCTGTGATGAAAGCTGAATTAATTTTATTAAAAATGCAGTAAAAATCACAAAATATTATTACAATCTAAATCAGCTGTTTTCTATGTGAATATATAGTAAAATATAATTTATTCCTGTGATCAAAGCTGAATTTATTTGATTAAAAATACAGTAAAAACAGTTAAATATTATTTTAATGTAAATCATCTGTTTTCTATGTGAATATATAATAAAGTGTAATTTATTCCTGTGATCAAAGCTGAATGTATTTGATTAAATATACAGCAAAAACAGTTAAATATTATTATAATGTAATCAGCTGTTTTCTATGTGATTATATAATAAAGTGTCATTTATTCCTGTGATCAAAGCTGAATTTATTTGAGTAAAAATGCGGTAAAAACAGTTAAATATTATTATAAATGTAAATCAGCTGTTCTCTATGTGAATATATAGTAAAATATAATTTATTTCTGTGATCAAAGATGTGTTTATTTGATTTAAAATACAGTAAAAATCACAAAATATTATTATAATGTAAATCAGCTGTTTTCTATGTGAATATATAATAAAGTGTCATTTATTCCTGTGATCAAAGATGAATTTATTTGATTAAATATACAGCAAAAACAGTTAAATATTATTATAATGTAAATCATCTGTTTTCTATGTGAATATATAGTAAAGTGTAATTTATTCCTGTGATCAAAGCTGAATTTATTTGATTAAATATACAGTAAATACAGTTAAATATTATTATAATGTAGATCATCTGTTCTCTATGTGAATATATAGTAAAGTGTAATTTATTCCTGTGATCAAAGCTGAATTTATCATCATTACTCCAGTCTTCAGTGTCACATGACCCTTCACTAATCACTCTAATATTATTCTCTATTACTATTACTCATTATTATAGGATTCGTTGATGAATGGAAAGCTCAAAAGAACAGCATTTATTTGAAATATAAATATTTTCGAACATTATAAATGTCTGTACTGTCACTTTCTGAATAAAGTGTGTTCTGACCAGCTCAATCCACAAACACAAGCTCATTTGGAAAAACAATTACTCCAAACAATTAAACAAATCAATCCGCTCAAATCCTCATTTGGAAAATCACAAATAATCCAGTGATTATTTAAAGGAATCGTGAGGAATCACAGACAATAATTCACAGATACACCAGTAAAAATGGCTGATGAATCGTTCTGTTGCTGATATAGTTTGGGTTTGGCCCTCATAAGACTTCACACACGACGCATGAGAAAACAATCAGAGCTTTTAAACAACAGGAGGGTTTCTAATTCCCAGCATGCCAGAGATCTCAAATCCCAGTGACCTGCGGAATAAGCTGATTGGTGAAAGGGATGTCGTGTTTCTGCCTGATTGTGTTTCAGTGTAAAGACCAGCTCACACCACACACACAAACACACACGCTGGCCACTGAATTGTCAGTCAGGTGAAAACAAACCAACCAACGGCAACAGACAAAACCCAACAAACGTCTGTGTGTGTGGAGTGTCCAGCAGGGGGCGGCAGAGCCCTTCCTCTCATCACATCCTCCTGCAGGGTTTGGGTTTCTACTAGGGATGCAACAATACAGTTAGTCCACGGTTCAATACACACCTCGGTTTTTACCCACGGTTTTCGGTTCGGTTCGGTTCTGGTGGCTTGTCACATCAGTTTTTGTTATTCTATTCTTAGGCGACAGGAACAGCAAGAGGTTAAGGAGAAAAAATACTATTTTTTATTGCAATACTCTTTCTTTATTTTACTTAAAAGAATTGGAAAAACCTTACTTAAACTTAAAACTTTACTTAAATGCTGCTGTACAGCTCTGAGCTGCCAGTGTAAATCTTTATATATATTTATTTTATATTATCCAATTCATTAGGAATGTGTACAAGGGTTTTTTTTAAGTATGAAATTGAATTAATAAATGTAAAAATAAAACACTACATAGACGTCACTATAAAATATACACTGATTCTTATTAAAGCTACTGTATTAAAGTTTTTCAGTCAAGAGCAGTGAGTGATTTTCTCTTTGTCTTTTGATGTTGTATTAACATTAAAGGGATATTGCACTCAAAACTGAAAATTATGTAATCGAGAAATGAATACAGGTTTGAAACAATATTAGAGTGAGTAAATAATGACATCATTTTAGAGGTGAACTGTCCCTTTAAGGACGGCGTGTTTACTATAGGCTGCGCTGCTGTCAATTTAAGACCTGCACGCATCTAATATACAGACACACGCGATTTTACTTTCACTTTAGACATAACCGACTGTGTTTATGTTAACCTTGTGTGTATTGACAGTATTAGCGCAGTAAGACGACTACTTAGTTCAGTATTCACGTGTTTGACAGGCGTTTAGTGCGCGCGCTCTGAAAAGCGCATGTTAAAACCGCGCATGCCAATGAATTCCGGCAAGGCTTTAAAACGCATGCAAATAATGAACTTTTGTGATTGTGAATAACTCTAGTGTTCTGTGAGTATAACTCTACACACTCACGTGTGATGTGAATGTATGTCGCGTTGTTCAGTATCGGGATGGAGGCAAATTATAGAATTTGTAGAAAAATAATGAATTAAATGCGAAACCGAAAAAAACGCAATTCACAAGCGCGTATTGAACCGTGAAGGCCGTACCGAACGGCTCAATATTATATTGAGAATTGTGGCATCCCTAGTTTCTAGCACCCTCTGGTCATAATCTGATGAAATGATGGTGTATTAAAGGTGAAGTGGATGTGTGATTGTGTGAAGTGCTTTACCCAGCCAGCTCCTGTTCAGATACACGGACACAAACACGGGCGGAACGGTGAAGAAGTCCACCACTGAGTTCACCTCCAGCCAGAACCACAGCTTATCATTGGCTGCAATGAACTGTGGAGAGAACCAATCAACACATGCATATCATTAAACCAGTGCTGGTACTGTTAACTAATACAACGGTAATTATAATACAGCTGAAATAAAACTAATCAACGCTATATAGAAATATATAAAAACGTCAAAATCACATGACAAAATTAATACAAATTTAAAATGAAAACCAAAATATTAAAATATTAATAAATACTAAAATAATATAAATAACACAATATTACTAAAATAACACGGGATAAATATAAATAAACTAGTGTTTTTTATTGTTAACTAAAACTATTAAATACAAAAATCGATAATTGACATAAAACTGAAATAAAATAAAGAAAAATATTACAAACTAACTGATCTAACTGAAATAAATAGTACAATTACTAAAACTAACATAAAATAAATATTAAAAAGTAGTAAAAATTATTACAAAAAATCACAACAAAATTACTACAAATCTAACTATAATTAAAATGAAAACAAAATATAAAAATACAAGGTAATTAAAAATATAAATAAACACTAAAATAATATATAAATATTACTAAAATAACACAGTAATACTAAGTGTTATAAGTGTATTTGACAAAAGTCGATAGATATGAAGCTTAAATAAATATTAGAAACTATCTGATCTAACTGAAATCACTACAAATAAAATTAAAAAATGTATATTAAAGACATATTTAAAAAAGACAAAATCACAAAACAAAATACTTTATATACTATATATATGATATATTATACCATATAATTAAACCAGTGTCGTTACTGTTAAATAAAACTAAAAAGAGAAATAAAGCTAAAATAAAATAAAGTAAGAAACATTAGAAACTAACTGAAGTAACTAAAACTAAAATAAAAAAAATAAAAAATAAAAAAAATAAATAAATAAAATAAAAAGTTTTTTTAACTAAAATGAAAAATACAAATAAAAGCTAATTACTAAAATAACATTGAATAAATGCTATAATAATATTAAAATAATGCTGAATAAATACCATAATAATATTAAAATAACATTGAATAAACACCATAATAATATTAAAATAACGTTGAATAAATACCATAATAATATTAAAATAATGCTGAATAAATACCATAATAATATTAAAATAATGCTGAATAAATACCATAATAATATTAAAATAATGCTGAATAAATACCATAATAATATTAAAATAATGCTGAATAAATATCATAATAATATTAAAATAATGCAGAATAAATTTCATAATAATATTAAAATATTGTTGAATAAAAACCATAATAATATTAAAATAATCCTGAATAAATACCATAATAATATTAAAATAATGCTGAATAAATACCATAATAATATTAAAATAATGCTGAATAAATACCATAATAATATTAAAATAATGCTGAATAAATACCATAATAATATTAAAATAATGCTGAATAAATACCATAATAATATTAAAATAACGTTGAATAAATACCATAATAATATTAAAATAATGCTGAATAAATACCATAATAATATTAAAATAATGCTGAATAAATACCATAATAATATTAAAATAATACTGAATAAAAATAATTATATTCTATAAATAAACCAGTGTTTTGTTGTTAACTAAAACTCTTTAAAAAATAAAATAAAACTGAAATAGAATAAAGTAAAAATAATATTAGAAACTAACTGAAGTTTATTAATATTAAAGAAATATTACAAAAAAACTAAAAAATATTTTTAAAAATATAAAAATAAAAGCTAATATTTCAAATATATATTAGTATATAAACAAGTGAAGGGTAAGAGTGTGTGTCAGAAGTGTGTACTGTACATGATACTGTAAATAAACTTACACGCAGGCCAAAGTACAACAAGAAGAAGACGTTGAAGGCCATGTCGATCTGCAGCGTGAAGTCTTTGTCGAAATGCTGACAGGATTCAATGGGGCTGTTCAAACACACACACACACACACACACACATCAGCACGACTGACACTACACACACCATAACATCTCTACATGCACTTTATTCCTGACAGCAAAAGAAATAACAGCAGATTATATTCAGTATCAATTATTAAAGCAATCAATATTATGACTGATGTCTGCTATTATTTGACATGTTTTATATCCCCTAAAGGCAACTGTTGCTTTATTACTTTAATAACGGTTGGCACATGTAAGTTATGTTTCTTACACCACATGGTGTGTGGGTAAGATGAGCCACTTTTATCTTGGTAACTGTTCACTTTTATTGTCGTGTGACCATATATTTTGGAACCACAGCCAGACTGAAAACGAGAAGCACACCTTTACTGTAAAAGCTCATCAGAGGAACATTTGATCATAACCACACATCTGTCCAGCTCTAAATTGTTTATGACCCATATTGGTCATCCATCCATCCATCCATCCATCTATCTGTCTGTCCATCCGTCTATCTATCATCCGTCCAGCCATCCATCCATCCATCTATCCATCTATCCATCCATCCATCCATCCATCTATCTGTCCATCTGTCTATCTATCATCCGTCCAGCCATCCATCCATCCATCTATCCATCCATCCATCCATCTGTCTGTCTGTCCATCTGTCTATCTATCATCCGTCCAGCCATCCATCCATCATCTATCAATCCATTCATCATCCATCAAATCTGTCCGTCCATCCATCTATCTATCATCCGACCAGCCATCCATCCATCTATCAATCCATTCATCATCCATCAAATCTGTCTGTCCATCTGTCTATCTATCATCCGTCCAGCCATCCATCCATTCATCTATCCATCCATCCATCCATCCATCCATCCATCCATCCATCCATCTATCTGTCTGTCCATCCGTCTATCTGTCCGTCCATCCGTCTATCTATCATCCGTCCAGCCATCCATCCATCCATCTATCCAGCCATCCATCCATCTATCTGTCTGTCCATCTGTCTATCTGTCCGTCCATCTGTCTATCTATCATCCGTCCAGCCATCCATCCATCTATCTGTCCATCCGTCTATCTGTCCGTCCATCCGTCTATCTATCATCCGTCCAGCCATCCATCCATCCATCTATCCATCCATCCATCCATCTATCTATCTGTCCATCCGTCTATCTGTCTGTCCATCCGTCTATCTGTCCGTCCATCTGTCTATCTATCATCCGTCCGTCCAGCCATCCATCCATCCATCCATCCATCCATCTATCTGTCTGTCCATCCATCCATCTATCCATCCATCCATCCATCTATCTGTCTGTCCGTCCATCCGTCTATCTATCATCCGTCCAGCCACCCATCCATCCATCCATCCATCCATCTATCTGTCCATCCGTCTATCTGTCCGTCCATCCGTCCAGCCATCCATCTATCCATCCATCCATCCACCCGTCCGTCCATCCATCCATCCATCCATCCATCCATCCATCCATCCATCCATCTATCTATCTATCTATCTATCTATCTATCTATCTATCTATCTATCTATCTATCTATCTATCTATCTATCTATCCATCCATCCATCCATCCATCCATCCATCCATCCGTCCATCCATCCATCCATGTATAAAACCATGCAAATCATCAGCTAAATTAGCCTGAATTGGTAAGATAGCTAGTTTTATCCAAAATGGTAGCTGTGGGGCAAAGTGAGCCGAATGCTATGGGGTAGGGCTGCACGATTAACCTTTATCGCATCGATATTGAGGTTTTAACTAGGGCTGTGCAATTAATCGAATTTCGATTTCGATTTTGCCTCCCAACGATCACCAAAATAGTACAATCGAGAAAAAATGATTATTTTGCCTTGCGTTCTGAATGAAACGCGCACGCGCACATCCGCCCCTCCCGAAGCCACAATCTCTCTCAGATCGGGAGTCTCGTGTGCATATCATCCGCTGGAATTTAAAAACTCGGCGCGAGTAAAGATGGCAGAAGGAGGGCAGTTACAGCAGTGTTTGGTGAGCAAAAAAGGCAAAACCAACTCCGTTGTCTGGGAACAGTTTGGCTTTGAGGAATCAGACGATAGCAGAAATATGCTGCGTGCAAGATCTGCTACATGGTAGTGGCTGCAACGCAAGGGAACATCACGAATTTGTTTAACCACTTGAAAATTAAACAGAGTGACCTATGACAATCTAATAAAGAAACAAAAACTGACGAGAGCAGGGATGCTGTGTAAACGTCCTTTTTTTCCTTCATATTTTTCAAATAATTCTCTCTTTGTAAACTTTGTTCAATGCATGCGAGATTGCGAGTGCTGCCATATTTTCGAATATGACCAGTCGTTTTCACCGTCATCACCCGGGTTTAGTGCTTTAGGGTTTAGGTTTAGAATGAGAAGCCGCGCGCGCTGTGAGAAAATGTGTCTCTGTGCTCTCATCCGAGAGCGCGCACACGTCTCTCAGCGCGCAAATATTGAGTTCTCTTTCAAGTCTTGCTCTTAAACGGACAAACTCACACAAAACGTATGTCAACATGTCCATCTTGATGAGTATCCTAGCAGACATAGTCTGAATATGCCTTAAGTGAACTTTATACAGTCGATAAAGAAGACGCGAGGTCTTAAAGGGGCAGTAGCCTTTACTGCTGTCTGTTTAATGTCAAACAACAAAAGACAAGGACATCACTCACCGCTCTTGATTGAATAGCTTTTTTTTTTTAGCAAGTTTAATAGGATTAATGTTTAATTTATGCACTCAAATATGCAATGTTATTTTACATTTGATACATTTCTGTACCTGAAAACTAATGTTAGACGTACATGAAAAGCATATCTAGCCGAACCATATTGTTGATCTTATTTATTTGTGGTTATCATTTTTACGTGAATACTTTTATACTTTGATTCGAATATATGTTATATTATTTATTTTAATAGTTCAAAAAGTACAACAAATGTTACAATTTCAATTAAATTGTTGAAAGGTGTATTTTTAATAAATACAACACATTCCCAAAGTCATGTGAAATAATCGTGTTACATAATCGTGATTTCAATATTGACCAAAATAATCGTGATTATGATTTTTTCCATAATCGAGCAGCCCTAGTTTTAACTCCCGCAATAACCTAACCTCAGGAGTCGGAGGTTTTTTCCCCCGCCTCTGACATTTGAGTGACAAACCTATTAGCCAATCAAAATGGTCGAATCTCGCGTTCGTGGCTTGCTGGCCAATTAGAAATGGCAATGGAAACAAGGTTGTATGATGCGATGCACCGGGCGTGGCAGGCGGCTTTCTGTCAGCAGCAAAGCAGCTAACACATAACGTGTCGTGTAAGTTACCTCGAATTGTGCCAATAGAAAAAGCTTGTAACTAGGGTAGGTAGATAATGGGTAAATAGGTAGATAATATACTATCTTTACATAAATAGCTACTATTCTCTTAAAACTATAATTTCGTTATTTTTACTAACCCAAATAATGATTAATCCGCTAGTTTGCACGTGAGGGGGAAAAATAGGTTCCTTCCACTTAAGAGTTGAGCTCTTTTTATTTTAATATATCTCTTTACATAAATTCTATTTTCTACTTTTTAAAAAATTACTTCGTTATTTTACCAACCCAGTGTTTTGTATGTGAATGCTGTTTGACGTGAATATTACCACAGGAGTGAAGCACAAAGCTTAGCCTAGAAAGGATATAATGGTCAGAGAGCACTTTTTCATTCTGTTTTGCGATCTGGATCTGGATCACTCGACTTTCCGTGAATTTTAACAATAGGCCTAGTCCATTTTATCCCAATGGACATGGACATCTAGTTTCTTTTCCCAAATCTTCACTCGCGTCGCACCCATGTTAACAGGGGATTATAAACGTTTCTTCCTTTCGTTTGCTTATAATTAAGTCTATTATAACTATTCACATCCTTTACTGTGGTAAAGTATAAAAAACACTGTAGGACGAATACCTTATTACTTCAAATTTTATTTAACACAGTTTGTTATTAAACTTGGTAAGGCGCGTCAAGTTTGGTTTATTTGAATAGCGCATTTCACACACACACACACACACACACACACACACACACACACACACACGCGCGCCGGTGATTTTAGTTTCGTTTTCTCTGGCAGTGAATAATCAAAGATTGCCTAAATGTCTTGACCCCGTGGAAGATAAAATCCGCTCTTCAGACCTTTTACAACAAGTGTTGCTTTGCAACATCAGTAGAACATATGAAGACGAAGATATTCGAAAAAGTGTCTATCCAGCTTGTGTCCCATTCCTCTCAAAACGCAGAGCGGTAGGCCTATATGACGCATCTTTGCGGGGAAATAGTATGAATCAAATATTTTTCTAACTAATATTTAATTCTCTTATATTCTTGAGGTTACCATTATTTACTGAAAATCGTTTAAATGTTTTATAGGCTGTGTTGTTTCACTGACGGAAGTGCTTAAATAAACAGGCATTATGGATGTTTCAGCCTCAAATGATTTCAAAATGTAGGCTATATATCTGGCATAGACTACAGTATTTAAAATTGCATATATGCATTAGTTACATTCTCAATTTAATTTACGGAGCAATCCCTGCTAAGTTTTTAGTTTAACTAATACTAGAAGAGGATTTGTGTGTGTCGGCACTCACAACAGACTCGCAACGGGGGCGTGGCATCACGATGGTTGCGCTCCATCGTGATGTCGGTCAGCCATCCATCGGCACAACCCTACTTGTAACTGCGCAGAAATGGCCGAAGGCACTTCTTCGGTGACGGGAGAGGAAGCGGAGCACTTGGTTAACAAGAAGGGTGGTTCAGCTGTTTGGACTTATTTTGGATTCGCGAAGAACAACGTGGAGCAAAAGAGTGCTAAATGTAAAATATGTCGACGTGCCGTGGCCAGATCCAGAGGAAACACTACCAATCTATACCAGCATCTTAAAAATGTTGGTGTTTTATAGTAAAAAACCTTTAATGTAGCACTCTGACACAGTTTCTGATTTTGCACTTTCTTATCTTGCAGAAGGCTGGATAAGGTGTTGTTTTTAATTGTCATTGTCATTTATTTTAAAATGTCTGCAATATAACAGTTTCATGTTCAGTAAATTGCAGTGGACTACAAAATTATTTTGTTTTTCTAATTGTAAATCTAAATCTAATAAGAATTCATTTTCTATTTTTCAGTGTTTAAGATTGTTAAATTTAAAAACAAAATAAATGACCAAGTGGTTAAGTTAATTTCCATTATGTCGTCTTTTTCTTTGGTATTTAGGTTCAGGTATTTAATAATCACGAAGCATCAAACAATCTCATTACCTCAATCACTATGTATGTAGTTTATTTAACCCTCTGTGCCGTAAAAGTAACAACATATTTTATTCATAATTTTAGGTTTTATGCACTTAAAAGTATCGAACGCAAAAATCGAAAATCGCACCGCAATCGCAATATTTGTCAGAAAAACCGCAATTAGGTTTTTTCTCAAAATCGTGCAGCCCTACTATGGGGTAAATTGAGCCAGTGTTTTAACTTACCCCACCGTAAGGCACTGCAGTTGAGTTAAACCTCTGAAGTATAAACTCAATATAATGCTACACAACTGGTTTAGTTGATCATTTTCTTAAAAATAAATCAGTTTAAGTTTATTTGATTCAGACTCAATTAGATGGTCCGTTTACACCCAGATGGTGCAAGATGACTCGGGTCAATATACCCCTAACCTGGGGTAAATTGAGCCACGGACCCTTTGTCATAGATGCATTCTGATCACATAAGTTTTAAAAAAAATGGCTCATCTTATCCCACTCTCCCCTACATGAAAATGTCCCACTGTATCTGAAATGTCCCGACTGCTCCTGGTTTCTCCTGATGAGAGCAGACGCTCAGCACAGATCGAATCAAAGCCATCTCTCCTGGCGATTGGTAACATGATTAGATCTCGTGTTTTAATTGAGTCAAAAGCAATCAGAGCATTTGATCATCAGTCTGAGCGGACAGAGAGAGAGAGAGAGAGAGAGAGAGAGAGAGAGAGAGAGAGAGAGAGAGGAAGAGCAAACAGAAGCAGGTCCAGACATGTGGAGTTGGGTTTGAATTCACACACTGTATGTTTGAGTGTTTGTCAAGGATCAGATCTATCTATCTATTCATTCATCCACCTATCTGTCCATCCATCCGTCTATCTATCTATCTATCTATCTATCTATCTATCTATCTATCTATCTATCTATCTATCTATCTATCTATCTGTCTGTCTGTCTGTCTGTCTGTCTGTCTGTCTGTCTGTCTGTCTGTCTGTCTGTCTGTCTGTCTGTCTGTCTATCTATCTATCTATATCTATCTATCTATCTATCTATCTATCTATCTATCTATCTATCTGTCTGTCTGTCTGTCTGTCTGTCTGTCTGTCTGTCTGTCTATCTATCTATCTATCTATCTATCTATCTATCTATCTATCTATCTATCTATTCATTCATCCAACTATCTGTCCATCCATCTGTCTATCTATCTATCCATCTTTCCATCTGTCAATCTATTTTTTACTGCAGGTAAAGGATTCACAGAGGATATAAGCCACCAAAGGGACCCGCGGTATAAATATTTTTAAACACTAATATCCTTTATGGACAATATTAACAAACATTATCAGAACTATTACATAATTCTTATTGCCATAAGACAACAACCATTATACATTTACATTTATTAATTTAGCAGATCGACACGATTACAGGAAGCAGTTCAGAGATCAGTTGTTCAGGTCTGACTCCAGCGCAAGCGACTGAACGCTCCTGCGATCATCAAAGGACCTGAGAGAGAACAGCGAGCTGTGAAACGCTCGTCTCAGAGCAGCTGCAGGGCAGAGAAACGCAACTCTATCCCGCTGTGTGTGCTGGGATCAGTTCCCGCGGGTCGGCTCTGTCACAGGCCTGAGCTGAAACTGAAGCGCGGCTGTAATTAAGAGACGTTTAACGTAAGCAATACTTCACAGGAGTCTCAGGTCACCTCAGCTTCACCTACAGCAGACGAGAACACCTCTGACCGTTACTCTGATAATCGAGAACAACACTGACCGTTACTCTGATAATCGAGAACAACTCTGACCGTTACTCTGATAATCGAGAACAACACTGACCATTACTCTGATAATCGAGAACAACACTGACCGTTACTCTGATAATCGAGAACAACTCTGACCGTTACTCTGATAATCGAGAACAACTCTGACCGTTACTCTGATAATCGAGAACAACTCTGACCGTTACTCTGATAATCGAGAACAACACTGACCATTACTCTGATAATCGAGAACAACACTGACCGTTACTCTGATAATCGAGAACAACTCTGACCGTTACTCTGATAATCGAGAACAACACTGACCATTACTCTGATAATCGAGAACAACTCTGACCGTTACTCTGATAATCGAGAACAACACTGACCATTACTCTGATAATCGAGAACAACACTGACCGTTACTCTGATAATCGAGAACAACACTGACCATTACTCTGATAATCGAGAACAACACTGACCGTTACTCTGATAATCGAGAACAACAACACTGACCGTTACTCTGATAATCGAGAACAACACTGACCGTTACTCTGATAATCGAGAACAGCTCTGACCGTTACTCTGATAATCAAGAACAGCTCTGACCGTTACTCTGATAATCGAGAACAACACTGACCGTTACTCTGATAATCGAGAACAACACTAACCGTTACTCTGATAATCGAGAACAACACTGACCGTTACTCTGATAATCGAGAACAACAACACTGACCATTACTCTGATAATCGAGAACAGCTCTGACCGTTACTCTGATAATCGAGAACAGCTCTGACCGTTACTCTGATAATCAAGAACAGCTCTGACCGTTACTCTGATAATCGAGAACAGCTCTGACCGTTACTCTGATAATCGAGAACAGCTCTGACCGTTACTCTAATAATCGAGAACAACACTGACCGTTACTCTGATAATCGAGAACAGCTCTGACCGTTACTCTGATAATCGAGAACAGCTCTGACTGTTACTCTAATAATCGAGAACAACACTGACCGTTACTCTGATAATCGAGAACAACACTGACCGTTACTCTAATAATCGAGAACAGCTCTGACCGTTACTCTGATAATCGAGAACAGCTCTGACCGTTACTCTAATAATCGAGAACAACACTGACCGTTACTCTAATAATCGAGAACAACACTGACCGTTACTCTGATAATCGAGAACAACACTGACCGTTACTTTGATAATCGAGAACAGCTCTGACCGTTACTCTGATAATCGAGAACAGCTCTGACCGTTACTCAGATAATCAAGAACAGCTCTGACCGTTACTCTGATAATCGAGAACAACAACACTGACCGTTACTCTGATAAGCAAGAACAGCTCTGACCGTTACTCTGATAATTCGAGAACAACACTGACCGTTACTCTGATAATCGAGAACAACACTGAACGTTACTCTGATAATCGAGAACAACACTGACCGTTACTCTGATAATCGAGAACAACAACACTGACCGTTACTCTGATAATCGAGAACAGCTCTGACCGTTACTCTGATAATCGAGAACAACACCGACCGTTACTCTGATAATCGAGAACAACACTGACCGTTACTCTGATAATCGAGAACAACACTGACGTTACTCTGATAATCGAGAACAACAACACTGACCGTTACTCTGATAATCGAGAACAACAACACTGACCGTTACTCTGATAATCGAGAACAACAACACTGACCGTTACTCTGATAATCGAGAACAACACTGACCGTTACTCTGATAATCGAGAACAACAACACTGACCGTTACTCTGATAATCGAGAACAGCTCTGACCGTTACTCTGATAATCGAGAACAGCTCTGACCATTACTCTGATAATCGAGAACAGCTCTGACCATTACTCTGATAATCGAGAACAGCTCTGACCGTTACTCTGATAATCGAGAACAACACTGACCGTTACTCTAATAATCGAGAACAACACTGACCGTTACTCTGATAATCGAGAACAGCTCTGACCGTTACTCTGATAATCGAGAACAGCTCTGACCATTACTCTGATAATCGAGAACAGCTCTGACCGTTACTCTGATAATCGAGAACAACACTGACCGTTACTCTAATAATCGAGAACACCACTGACCGTTACTCTAATAATCGAGAACACCACTGACCGTTACTCTAATAATCGAGAACAACACTGACCGTTACTCTGATATTCGAGAACACCACTGACCGTTACTCTAATAATCGAGAACAACACTGACCGTTACTCTAATAATCGAGAACACCACTGACCGTTACTCTGATAATTGAGAACAGCTCTGACCGTTACTCTGATAATCGAGAACAACACTGACCGTTACTCTAATAATCGAGAACAACACTGACCGTTACTCTGATAATCGAGAACAACACTGACGTTACTCTGATAATCGAGAACAACAACACTGACCGTTACTCTGATAATCGAGAACAACAACACTGACCGTTACTCTGATAATCGAGAACAACAACACTGACCGTTACTCTGATAATCGAGAACAACACTGACCGTTACTCTGATAATCGAGAACAACAACACTGACCGTTACTCTGATAATCGAGAACAGCTCTGACCGTTACTCTGATAATCGAGAACAGCTCTGACCATTACTCTGATAATCGAGAACAGCTCTGACCATTACTCTGATAATCGAGAACAGCTCTGACCGTTACTCTGATAATCGAGAACAACACTGACCGTTACTCTAATAATCGAGAACAACACTGACCGTTACTCTGATAATCGAGAACAGCTCTGACCGTTACTCTGATAATCGAGAACAGCTCTGACCATTACTCTGATAATCGAGAACAGCTCTGACCGTTACTCTGATAATCGAGAACAACACTGACCGTTACTCTAATAATCGAGAACACCACTGACCGTTACTCTAATAATCGAGAACACCACTGACCGTTACTCTAATAATCGAGAACAACACTGACCGTTACTCTGATATTCGAGAACACCACTGACCGTTACTCTAATAATCGAGAACACCACTGACCGTTACTCTAATAATCGAGAACACCACTGACCGTTACTCTGATAATCGAGAACAGCTCTGACCGTTACTCTGATAATCGAGAACAACACTGACCGTTACTCTAATAATCGAGAACAACACTGACCGTTACTCTGATAATCGAGAACAACACTGACCGTTACTCTGATAATCGAGAACACCACTGACCGTTACTCTGATAATCGAGAACAACACTGACCGTTACTCTGATAATCGAGAACAACACTGACCGTTACTCTGATAATCGAGAACAACACTGACCGTTACTCTGATAATCGAGAACAACAACACTGACCGTTACTCTGATAATCGAGAACAACACTGACCGTTACTCTGATAATCGAGAACAACACTGACCGTTACTCTGATAATCGAGAACAACAACACTGACCGTTACTCTGATAATCGAGAACAACACTGACCGTTACTCTGATAATCAAGAACAACACTGACCGTTACTCTGATAATCGAGAACAACAACACTGACCGTTACTCTGATAATCGAAAACAGCTCTGACCGTTACTCTGATAATCGAGAACAACACTGACCATTACTCTGATAATCGAGAACAACACTGACCGTTACTCTGATAATCGAGAACAACACCGGCCGTTACTCTGATAATCGAGAACAACACTGACCGTTACTCTGATAATCGAGAACAACACTGACCGTTACTCTGATAATCGAGAACAACAACACTGACAGTTACTCTGATAATCGAGAACAGCTCTGACCGTTACTCTGATAATCGAGAACAACAACACTGACCGTTACTCTTATAATCGAGAACAACAACACTGACCGTTACTCTGATAATCGAGAACAGCTCTGACCGCTACTCTGATAATCGAGAACAACACTGACCGTTACTCTGATAATCGAGAACAACACTGACCGTTACTCTGATAATCGAGAACAACACTGACCGTTACTCTGATAATCGAGAACAACACTGACCGCTACTCTGATAATCGAGAACAACACTGACCGTTACTCTGATAATCGAGAACAACACTGACCGTTACTCTGATAATCGAGAACAACACTGACCGTTACTCTGATAATCGAGAACAACACTGACCGTTACTCTGATAATCTAGAACAACAACACTGACCGTTACTCTGAAAATCGAGAACAACAACACTGACCGTTAATCTGATAATCGAGAACAGCTCTGACCGTTACTCTGATAATTCGAGAACAACACCGACCGTTACTCTGATAATCGAGAACAACACTGACCGTTACTCTGATAATCGAGAACAACACTGACCGTTACTCTGATAATCGAGAACAACAACACTGACCGTTACTCTGATAATCGAGAACAGCTCTGACCGTTACTCTGATAATCGAGAACAGCTCTGACCATTACTCTGATAATCGAGAACAGCTCTGACCATTACTCTGATAATCGAGAACAGCTCTGACCGTTACTCTGATAATCGAGAACAACACTGACCGTTACTCTAATAATCGAGAACAACACTGACCGTTACTCTGATAATCGAGAACAGCTCTGACCGTTACTCTGATAATCGAGAACAGCTCTGACCATTACTCTGATAATCGAGAACAGCTCTGACCGTTACTCTGATAATCGAGAACAACATTGACCGTTACTCTAATAATCGAGAACACCACTGACCGTTACTCTAATAATCGAGAACACCACTGACCGTTACTCTAATAATCGAGAACAACACTGACCGTTACTCTGATATTCGAGAACACCACTGACCGTTACTCTAATAATCGAGAACACCACTGACCGTTACTCTAATAATCGAGAACACCACTTACCGTTATTCTGATAATCGAGAACAGCTCTGACCGTTACTCTGATAATCGAGAACAAAACACACACCGTTACTCTAATAATCGAGAACAACACTGACCGTTACTCTGATAATCGAGAACAACACTGACCGTTACTCTGATAATCGAGAACACCACTGACCGTTACTCTGATAATCGAGAACAACACTGACCGTTACTCTGATAATCGAGAACAACACTGACCGTTACTCTGATAATCGAGAACAACACTGACCGTTACTCTGATAATCGAGAACAACAACACTGACCGTTACTCTGATAATCGAGAACAACACTGACCGTTACTCTGATAATCGAGAACACTGACAGTTACTCTGATAATCGAGAACAACAACACTGACCGTTACTCTGATAATCGAGAACAACACTGACCGTTACTCTGATAATCGAGAACAACACTGACCGTTACTCTGATAATCGAGAACAACACTGACCGTTACTCTGATAATCGAGAACAACAACACTGACAGTTACTCTGATAATCGAAAACAGCTCTGACCGTTACTCTGATAATCGAGAACAACACTGACCATTACTCTGATAATCGAGAACAACACTGACCGTTACTCTGATAATCGAGAACAACACCGGCCGTTACTCTGATAATCGAGAACAACACTGACCGTTTCTCTGATAATCGAGAACAACACTGACCGTTACTCTGATAATCGAGAACAACAACACTGACCGTTACTCTGATAATCGAGAACAGCTCTGACCGTTACTCTGATAATCGAGAACAACAACACTGACCGTTACTCTTATAATCGAGAACAACAACACTGACCGTTACTCTGATAATCGAGAACAGCTCTGACCGCTACTCTGATAATCGAGAACAACACTGACCGTTACTCTGATAATCGAGAACAACACGGACCGTTACTCTGATAATCGAGAACAACACTGACCGTTACTCTGATAATCGAGAACAACACTGACCGTTACTCTGATAATCGAGAACAACACTGACCGTTACTCTGATAATCGAGAACAACACTGACCGTTACTCTGATAATCGAGAACAACACTGACCGTTACTCTGATAATCGAGAACAACACTGACCGTTACTCTGATAATCTAGAACAACAACACTGAACGTTACTCTGAAAATCGAGAACAACAACACTGACCGTTACTCTGATAATCGAGAACAGCTCTGACCGTTACTCTGATAATTCGAGAACAACACCGACCGTTACTCTGATAATCGAGAACAACACTGACCGTTACTCTGATAATCGAGAACAACACTGACCGTTACTCTGATAATCGAGAACAACAACACTGACCGTTAATCTGATAATCGAGAACAACACTGACCGTTACTCTGATAATCGAGAACAACAACACTGACCGTTACTCTGATAATCGAGAACAGCTCTGACCGTTACTCTGATAATCGAGAACAGCTCTGACGTTACTCTGATAATCGAGAACAACACTGACCGCTACTCTGATAATCGAGAACAACACTGACCGCTACTCTGATAATCGAGAACAACACTGACCGTTACTCTGATAATCGAGAACAGCTCTGACCGTTACTCTGATAATCGAGAACAACACTGACCGTTACTCTGATAATCGAGAACAACACTGACCATTACTCTGATAATCGAGAACAACACTGACCGTTACTCTGATAATCGAGAACAACACTGACCGTTACTCTGATAATCGAGAACAACAACACTGACCGTTACTCTGATAATCGAGAACAGCTCTGACCGTTACTCTGATAATCGAGAACAACACTGACCGCTACTCTGATAATCGAGAACAACACTGACCGCTACTCTGATAATCGAGAACAACACTGACCGTTACTTTGATAATCGAGAACAACACTGACCGTTACTCTGATAATCGAGAACAACACTGACCGTTACTCTGATAATCGAGAACAGCTCTGACCGTTACTCTGATAATCGAGAACAACACTGACCGTTACTCTGATAATCGAGAACAACACTGACCGCTACTCTGATAATCGAGAACAACACTGACCGTTACTTTGATAATCGAGAACAACACTGACCGTTACTCTGATAATTGAGAACAACACTGACCGTTACTCTGATAATCGAGAACAGCTCTGACCGTTACTCTGATAATCGAGAAATGGAAGCTTCAGCTTAAGTTCTGCCAGGAAGACTTAATCACTTCGTCACTTATTAACTTCATCTCTATCCAATCACGTCTTCATATTTTCTGTATAAAGGTCGTACTTACACATGTTTGAGTTCGCAGATGGCGATGCGACAACAACCTCCACCCTCCCCACCACCACCAGGATGGTTCCGTCCATACCTCAAAAGGGGGATCGGCTGCGCCCCTGCCTTCATCTTCAGGCAGGGATATGCTGATCCGCTACCCTCGGATTACTAACTATGGACGGGGCCTATGCCAAAACTTTATTATGCTTGCTGGGCTGTTAATAAATGTATGCTTCATTCATCATCCTATCTCTGAGTCTTTCTGGTAGAACAACACTGACCGTTACTCTGATAATCGAGAACAACACTGACCGTTCCTCTGATAATCAAGAACAGCTCTGACCGTTACTCTGATAATCGAGAACAACACTGACCGTTACTCTGATAATCGAGAACAACACTGACCGTTACTCTGATAATCGAGAACAACACTGACCGTTACTCTGATAATCAAGAACAACAACACTGACCGTTACTCTGATAATCAAGAACAACAACAACACTGACCGTTACTCTGATAATCAAGAACAGCTCTGACCGTTACTCTGATAATCGAGAACAACACTGACCGTTACTCTAATAATCAAGAACAGCTCTGACCGTTACTCTGATAATCGAGAACAACACTGACCGTTACTCTAATAATCGAGAACACCACTGACCGTTACTCTGATAATCGAGAACAACACTGACCGTTACTCTGATAATCAAGAACAGCTCTGACCGTTACTCTGATAATCGAGAACAACACTGACCGCTACTCTGATAATCGAGAACAACACTGACCGTTACTCTAATAATCGAGAACACCACTGACCGTTACTCTGATAATCGAGAACAACACTGACCGTTACTCTGATAATCGAGAACAGGTCTGACCGTTACTCTGATAATCGAGAACAACACTGACCGTTACTCTGATAATCGAGAACAACACTGACCGTTACTCTGATAATCGAGAACAACACTGACCGTTACTCTGATAATCGAGAACAGCTCTGACCGTTACTCTGATAATCGAGAACAACACTGACCGTTACTCTGATAATCGAGAACAGCTCTGACCGTTACTCTGATAATCGAGAACAACACTGACCGTTACTCTGATAATCGAGAACAACACTGACCGCTACTCTGATAATCGAGAACAACACTGACCGCTACTCTGATAATCGAGAACAACACTGACCGTTACTCTGATAATCGAGAACAACACTGACCGTTACTCTGATAATCGAGAACAGCTCTGACCGTTACTCTGATAATCGAGAACAGCTCTGACCATTACTCTGATAATCGAGAACAGCTCTGACCGTTACTCTGATAATCGAGAACAACACTGACCGTTACTCTGATAATCGAGAACAGCTCTGACCGTTACTCTGATAATCGAGAACAACACTGACCGTTACTCTGATAATCGAGAACAACACTGACCGTTACTCTGATAATCGAGAACAACACTGACCGTTACTCTGATAATCGAGAACAGCTCTGACCGTTACTCTGATAATCGAGAACAACACTGACCGCTACTCTGATAATCGAGAACAGCTCTGACCGTTACTCTGATAATCGAGAATAACACTGACCGTTACTCTGATAATCGAGAACAACACTGACCGTTACTCTGATAATCGAGAACAACACTGACCGCTACTCTGATAATTGAGAACAACACTGACCGTTACTCTGATAATCGAGAACAGCTCTGACCGTTACTCTGATAATCGAGAACAACACTGACCGTTACTCTGATAATCGAGAACAACACTGACCGTTACTCTGATAATCGAGAACAGCACTGACCGTTACTCTGATAATCGAGAACCACATTGACCATTACTCTGATTATCGAGAACAACACTGACCGTTACTCCGATAATCGAGAACAGCTCTGACCGTTACTCTGATAATCGAGAACCACATTGACCATTACTCTGATTATCGAGAACAACACTGACCGTTACTCCGATAATCGAGAACAGCACTGACCGTTACTCTGATAATCGAGAACCACATTGACCATTACTCTGATTATCGAGAACAACACTGACCGTTACTCTGATAATCGAGAACAACACTGACCGTTACTCTGATAATCGAGAACCACATTGACCATTACTCTGATTATCGAGAACAACACTGACCGTTACTCTGATAATCGAGAACAACACTGACCGTTACTCTGATAATCGAGAACAACACTGACCGTTATTCTGATAATCGAGAACAGCTCTGACCGTTACTCTGATAATCGAGAACAACACTGACCGTTACTCTGATAATCGAGAACAGCTCTGACCGTTACTCTGATAATCGAGAACAACACTGACCGTTACTCTGATAATCGAGAACAACACTGACCGCTACTCTGATAATCGAGAACAACACTGACCGCTACTCTGATAATCGAGAACAACACTGACCGTTACTCTGATAATCGAGAACAACACTGACCGTTACTCTGATAATCGAGAACAGCTCTGACCGTTACTCTGATAATCGAGAACAGCTCTGACCGTTACTCTGATAATCGAGAACAGCTCTGACCGTTACTCTGATAATCGAGAACAACACTGACCGTTACTCTGATAATCGAGAACAGCTCTGACCGTTACTCTGATAATCGAGAACAACACTGACCGTTACTCTGATAATCGAGAACAACACTGACCGTTACTCTGATAATCGAGAACAACACTGACCGTTACTCTGATAATCGAGAACAGCTCTGACCGTTACTCTGATAATCGAGAACAACACTGACCGCTACTCTGATAATCGAGAACAGCTCTGACCGTTACTCTGATAATCGAGAATAACACTGACCATTACTCTGATAATCGAGAACAACACTGACCGTTACTCTGATAATCGAGAACAACACTGACCGCTACTCTGATAATTGAGAACAACACTGACCGTTACTCTGATAATCGAGAACAGCTCTGACCGTTACTCTGATAATCGAGAACAACACTGACCGTTACTCTGATAATCGAGAACAACACTGACCGTTACTCTGATAATCGAGAACAGCACTGACCGTTACTCTGATAATCGAGAACCACATTGACCATTACTCTGATTATCGAGAACAACACTGACCGTTACTCCGATAATCGAGAACAGCTCTGACCTTTACTCTGATAATCGAGAACCACATTGACCATTACTCTGATTATCGAGAACAACACTGACCGTTACTCCGATAATCGAGAACAGCTCTGACCGTTACTCTGATAATCGAGAACCACATTGACCATTACTCTGATTATCGAGAACAACACTGACCGTTACTCCGATAATCGAGAACAGCACTGACCGTTACTCTGATAATCGAGAACCACATTGACCATTACTCTGATTATCGAGAACAACACTGACCGTTACTCTGATAATCGAGAACAACACTGACCGTTACTCTGATAATCGAGAACCACATTGACCATTACTCTGATTATCGAGAACAACACTGACCGTTACTCTGATAATCGAGAACAACACTGACCGCTACTCTGATAATCGAGAACAACACTGACCGTTACTCTGATAATCGAGAACAGCTCTGACCGTTACTCTGATAATCGAGAACAACACTGACCGCTACTCTGATAATCGAGAACACCACTGACCGTTACTCTGATAATCGAGAACAACACTGACCGTTACTCTGATAATCGAGAACAACACTGACCGTTACTCTGATAATCGAGAACAACACTGACCGTTACTCTGATAATCGAGAACAGCTCTGACCGTTACTCTGATAATCGAGAACAACACTGACCGTTACTCTAATAATCGAGAACAGCTCTGACCGTTACTCTGATAATCGAGAACAACACTGACCGCTACTCTGATAATCGAGAACACCACTGACCGTTACTCTGATAATCGAGAACAACACTGACCGTTACTCTGATAATCGAGAACAACACTGACCGTTACTCTGATAATCGAGAACAACACTGACCGTTACTCTGATAATCGAGAACAGCTCTGACGTTACTCTGATAATCGAGAACAACACTGACCGTTACTCTGATAATCGAGAACAGCTCTGACCGTTACTCTGATAATCGAGAACAACACTGACCGTTACTCTGATAATCGAGAACACCACTGACCGTTACTCTGATAATCGAGAACAACACTGACCGTTACTCTGATAATCGAGAACAACACTGACCGTTACTCTGATAATCAAGAACAACAACACTGACCGTTACTCTGATAATCAAGAACAACAACACTGACCGTTACTCTGATAATTGAGAACAACACTGACCGTTACTCTGATAATCAAGAACAACAACACTGACCGTTACTCTGATAATCAAGAACAGCTCTGACCGTTACTCTAATAATCAAGAACAGCTCTGACCGTTACTCTGATAATCGAGAACAACACTGACCGCTACTCTGATAATCGAGAACAACACTGACCGCTACTCTGATAATCGAGAACAACACTGACCGTTACTCTAATAATCGAGAACACCACTGACAGTTACTCTGATAATCGAGAACAACACTGACCGTTACTCTGATAATCGAGAACAACACTGACCGTTACTCTGATAATCAAGAACAACAACACTGACCGTTACTCTTATAATCAAGAACAACAACACTGACCGTTACTCTGATAATCAAGAACAACAACACTGACCGTTACTCTGATAATCAAGAACAGCTCTGACCGTTACTCTGATAATCGAGAACAACACTGACCGTTACTCTAATAATCGAGAACAGCTCTGACCGTTACTCTGATAATCGAGAACAACACTGACCGCTACTCTGATAATCGAGAACAACACTGACCGTTACTCTGATAATCAAGAACAGCTCTGACCGTTACTCTGATAATCGAGAATAACACTGACCGTTACTCTGATAATCGAGAACAACACTGACCGTTACTCTGATAATCGAGAACAACACTGACCGTTACTCTGATAATCGAGAACAACACTGACCGTTACTCTGATAATCAAGAACAGCTCTGACCGTTACTCTGATAATCGAGAATAACACTGACCGTTACTCTGATAATCGAGAATAACAATGACCGTTACTCTGATAATCGAGAACAACACTGACCGTTACTCTGATAATCGAGAACAACAACACTGACCGTTACTCTGATAATCGAGAACAGCTCTGACCGTTACTCTGATAATCGAGAACAACAACACTGACCGTTACTCTGATAATCGAGAACAGCTCTGACCGTTACTCTGATAATCGAGAACAACACTGACCGCTACTCTGATAATCGTCTGACCGCCGTTATTCTGATGATTAATCCAGTCATATGATGTTATTAGTGCTAATAAAAATAGACCCAAGTGAACAATAACCTTTAAAATACACTTTACAGCAGATCAGATCCCTGTTTAATACTGGCCACACAACATTTACATCCATCCGTCCATCCATCCATCCATCCATCCATCTATCTATCTATCCATCTATCCATCATCTGTCTATCCGTCCATCCATCATCTGTCTATCCGTCCATCCATCTATCCATGCATCTATTTATTCGTCCATCTATCTATCTATCCGTCCGTCCATCCATCTATCCATCTATTTATCTATCCGTCCATCCATCTATCCATCCGTCCATCTATCTATCCATTCATCTATCCGTCCATCCATCCATCCATCCATCCGTCCATCTATCTATCTATCCATCTATCCGTCTATCCATCTATCTATCCCTAATAATCCCTCATATTCTAATGCGTCTGCACCTGCTGTTTATCTGACCAATGAAATCCCTCATATTCTAATGCGTCTGCACCTGTTGTTTATCTGACCAATGAAATCCCTCATATTCTAATGCGTCTGCACCTGTTGTTTATCTGACCAATGAAATCTCTCATATTCTAATGCGTCTGCACCTGTTGTTTATCTGACCAATGAAATCCCTCATATTCTAATGCGTCTGCACCTGCTGTTTATCTGACCAATGAAATCCCTCATATGCTAATGCGTCTGCACCTGCTGTTTATCTGACCAATGAAATCCCTCATATTCTAATGCGTCTGCACCTGCTGTTTATCTGACCAATGAAATCCCTCATATTCTAATGCGTCTGCACCTGTTGTTTATCTGACCAATGAAATCCCTCATATTCTAATGCGTCTGCACCTGCTGTTTATCTGACCAATGAAATCCCTCATATTCTAATGCGTCTGCACCTGTTGTTTATCTGACCAATGAAATCCCTCATATTCTAATGCGTCTGCACCTGTTGTTTATCTGACCAATGAAATCTCTCATATTCTAATGCGTCTGCACCTGTTGTTTATCTGACCAATGAAATCCCTCATATTCTAATGCGTCTGCACCTGTTGTTTATCTGACCAATGAAATCTCTCATATTCTAATGCGTCTGCACCTGCTGTTTATCTGACCAATGAAATCCCTCATATTCTAATGCGTCTGCACCTGCTGTTTATCTGACCAATGAAATCCCTCATATGCTAATGCAGTCTGGGCACGCGTCTCCAGCCCTGACCTGATGCTCTGCTCCAGGTTTATAGTGCTCAGGACAATTAAACTCTGCGAGCCAGAGCACAGTCTCAAATGAAATCGCCAAATCCCCCATGATGCACTAATGAGGAAGAGGATAAGGCTCACTTTCCTGTGTTAACAGGTCTGTTTCAAACCGGACAGCATGTGTGTGTGTGTGTGTGTGTGTGTGTGTGTGTGTGTGTGTGTGTGTGTGTGTGTGTGTGTGTGTGTGTGTGTGTGTGTGTGTGTGTGTGTGTGTGTGTGTGTGTTTCTGATGCTGAAGAGGACGTGCTGTTCAGATGTGGAAGATCGGACAGATTAAAACACAAAGGATCAGGGCATAATTTACTCAAACAAGCTCAACTACTTGGGATCTAGAATGCACACATTGATCTGGATATTTGACTGTGCAAATAAACATTCCTGCATGTGTCCGATGGTTTTATAATGTTTAGACCCTGTTGGCATTACACACACACACAGATCAATGTAAGTCTATCTGCCACAATGTCCTTTCATTCATACTAAATGACATGTGTATTTAACGGAAGGGATGTAATTAGGTTAATTCGGTTAATCCAAACCTTTCCAAACCTGTCAATGACACCAAAAGTAATTGGTTCTCTTGTGTCTTGTGACCAATCGCATCGCAGCACGAGGAGATTTGAGAGCTCAGATTTTCACCCAATAATCATGTAAATGTCTGGTTTATTTGACTTGTGCTTTTATAACACGTCTGTGGTGCATTTTGGGAGCTCGATGGCATCTGTGTCCATTTACCTTCAGAGAAAGAAAAAATTAATGTTTATTTTTAACCCCTTACACCACACAACAGTAATCTGAGCGTAAAGGGTTCAAATCAACATCCTTCCTTCCATCCTTCTGTCCATCCAGAGCGTGTAAGAGTGTGAGAATGTGAGAGTGTGAGAGTGTAAGAGTGTGAGAGTGTAAGAGTGAGAGTGTAAGAGTGAGAGAGTGTGAGAGTGAGAGAGTGTCAGAGTGAGAGAGCGAGAGAGTGTGAGTGTGTAAGAGTGAGAGAGTGAGAGTGTCAGAGTGAGAGAGCGAGAGAGTGTGAGTGTGTAAGAGTGAGAGAGTGTGAGAGTGTCAGAGTGAGAGAGCGAGAGAGTGTGAGTGTGTGAGAGTGAGAGAGTCAGAGTGAGAGTGTGAGTGTGTTAAAGTGTAAGAGTGAGAGAGTGTCAGAGTGAGAGAGTGTAAGAGTGTCAGAGTGTGAGTGTGTGAGAGTGTAAGAGTGTAAGAGTGTGAGAGTGTAAGAGTGAGAGAGTGTGAGTGTGAGAGTGTGAGTGTAAGAGTGTGAGTGTGTGAGAGTGTGAGTGTGTGAGAGTGTAAGAGTGAGAGAGTGTGAGAGTGTGAGTGTGTGAGTGTAAGAGTGTGAGTGTGTGAGTGTGTGAGAGTGTAAGAGTGTGAGTGTAAGAGTGAGAGAGTGTGAGTGTGAGAGTGTGAGTGTGTGAGTGTAAGAGTGTGAGTGTGAGTGTGTGTGAGTGTGTGAGTGTGTGAGAGTGTAAGAGTGTGAGTGTAAGAGTGAGAGAGTGTCAGAGTGAGAGTGTGAGAGTGTAAGAGTGAGAGAGTGTGAGTGTAAGAGTTTAAGAGTGTGAGTGTAAGAGTGTGAGAGAGTAAGAGTGTGAGAGTGTGAGAGTGAGAGAGTGTAAGAGTGTGAGTGTAAGAGTGAGAGAGTGTGAGTGTGAGAGTGAGAGTGTAAGAGTGAGAGAGTGTGAGTGTAAGAGTATGAGTGTGTGAGAGTGTGAGTGTGTAAGAGTGAGAGAGTGTGAGTGTGTGAGAGTGTGAGAGTGTGAGAGTGAGAGAGTGTGAGAGTGTGAGAGTGTGAGTGTGTGAGAGTGAGAGAGTGTCAGAGTGAGAGAGTGAGTGTGTGTGTGAGTGTGTAAGAGTGAGAGAGTGTGAGTGTGTGAGAGTGTGAGAGTGTGAGTGTGTGAGAGTGAGAGAGTGTGAGTGTGTGAGAGTGTGAGAGTGTGAGTGTGTGAGAGTGAGAGAGTGTCAGAGTGAGAGAGTGTGAGAGTGTGATGTTTTCTGCAGTGAATGTTGAACTACAGTAATCTTTGAGTTTAAAGGACTCCTCTAATGAGTGAGGGCTGGACTGATCCTCCAGATGACCTCTGACTGACGCACCTGCTCCTGGGTAATGTAATGACCATCTCTGATGTAATCTCAGTCTATTCAGACGAAAAACAGATACAACCACACAGACAACAGGCCTATCTCTCTCTCTCTCTCTCTCTCTCTCTCTCCTGAGGCATCACAGGGTTGTGTGAGATCACTCTTCACCTTTATGAGCTCACTGATGTGTGTAATGTGTGTGTGACGTCAGGTGACCCCTGAAACACCGCATGTTCCGTGCTGATGGTCTAAACTCTCTCTCTCTCTCTCTCTCTCTCTCACTCTCTCTCTCTCTCTCTCTCTAACTCACTCTCTCTCTCTCTCTCTCTCTCTCTCTCGCTCTCTGTGTGTGTGTGTTTCCAGTCCTAAATCTGTCTGTCACAGCCCAAGAGACGCTTCCTTCCACCCCAGTCCATCAATAATTCATGCACACAGGGTCCAAGATTATGACAAATGTTCAGCGCATTTTGCATTATATGTTTTGTTCCTATGATGATGGGACTATGCTGCTGTTTTTCATTATGGCTCTATAAAATACATTTGATATTTTCTAGGGATGCACCGAATCCAGATTCTTGGGGTTCGGCCGAATACCGAATCCACTGGTTAAGATTCGGCCGAATCCGAAACCGAATACCGAATCCACTGGTTAAGATTCGGCCGAATCCGAAACCGAATACCGAATCCTACTCCCATCCGCAGTCCATTATCACAGTAAACACATTAATGAAGTAAACAACGTCCACAGCAGTGTAGGGATGCTATTGACCATTAACTGTTTTGGTCAAGTTTACTAAAGTAAACATTGTCGTGTATGTTCTTCTCGACGCTATTTCATGATGGTTTATAGAAAAATTACCCCGAGTTGTCCTCTGTCGTTTCAAAGAACAACCCAACGGAGAGCGCAGGAGGCGCGCGCTAGGGTTGCGCCACCATCGTGATGCCACGCTCCCGTTGCGAGTCTGTTGTGTGTGCGACACACTAATCCTCTTCTATAGTATTAGTTAAACTAAAAACTTAGCAGGGATTGTTCTGTAAATTAAATTGAGAATGTAACTAATGCATATGCTATTTTAAATACTGTAGTCTATGCCAGATAGCCTATATAGCCTACATTTTGAAATCATTTGAGGCTGAAACATCCATAAGCATGCGTGTTTATTTTAGCACTTCCGTCAGTGAAACAACACAGCCTGTAAAACAAAAACGATTTTCAGTAAATAATGGTAACCTCAAGAATATATGAAAATTAAAATATTAGTTAGAAAAATATTTGATTCATACTATTTCCCCGCAAAGATGCGTCATATACCGCTCTGCGCTTTGAGAGGAATGGGACACTGAATAAACACCTTCTTGAATATCTTCGTCTTCATATGTTCTACTGATGTTGCAAAGCAACACTTGTTGTAAAATGTCTGAAGAGCGGATTTTATTTTCCACAGGGTCAAGACATTTAGGCAATCTTTGATTATTCACTGCCAGAGAAAACGAAACTAAAATCACCGGCGTGTGTGAAATGCGCTATTCAAATAAACCAAACTTGACGCGCCTTACCAAGTTTAATAACAAGAACAAACTGTGTTAAATAAAATTTGAAGTAAAAAGGTATTCGTCTTACAGTGTTTTTTATACTTTCCCACAGTAAAGGATGTGAATAGTTATAATAGACTTAATTATAAGCAAACGAAAGGAAGTAACGTTTATAATCCCCTGCGAACATGGCGACGTGAGTGAAGATTTGGGATAAGAATGATTGAGATGTCCATGTCCATTGGGATAAAATGGACTAGGCCTATTGTTCAAATTCACGGAAAATCGAGTGACCATATCCAGATCGAAAACAGAATGAAAAAGTGCTCTCTGACCATTATTTCCTTTCTAGGCTAAACAAAGCTTTGTGCTTCACTCCTGTGGTAATATTCACGTGAAACAGCATTCACATACAAAACACTGGGTTAGTAAAATAACGAAGTAATTTTTTTTTTTTAAAGTAGAAAATAGTATTTATGTAAAGAGACATTAAAATAAAAAGAGCTCAACTCTTAAGTGGAAGGAACCTATTTTTCCCCCTCACGTGCAAACTAGCGGATGAGGCATTATTTGGGTTAGTAAAAATAACGAAATTATGGTTTTAAGAGAATAGTATATATGTAAAGATATATAGTATATTATCTACCTATTTACCTAATTCCGGTTCTTCAAAGCTTACGGATTCAGTGTATTTTCGTTTTGTCATCTTAATTTGGTAATTATTTAAGTGAAAAATATTTAGTGTAGGCCTATATATTTTATTAATTTTATTTATATTTTATCTGATCTATAGATCTATAGGCTGTTTGCACAGTAATATAAAATACTTTTTGGCTGCTGTCTGTAGATTCCTTCATGCACAACTCGTATTCTCTCGGATGTTTCATATGCAAATGTTTTAACAGCGGCTGTTGTTTAGGGTCCTTGTCATCACGAGACAAATCGGCATTGCAAATTGAACGCGTAGCTCAACTTGAATCGCCTTCTTTTGACTTAAAGTATACTGCCACGTTTTCTGTTCATGAGTTCAATTTTCACTTTCAGCAGCGGCGTCATTACGTTCGACCAGCGGGGCGCGCATAGTGCATGCCTAGGGTTCGGGTTCGGTGGAAATAAATTCTGAGGTTCGGCAGAAACCGAACCCAGTCAAAAAGCCCAATATTCGGCCGAATCCGAACCCGAACCCTGGATTCGGTGCATCCCTAATATTTTCCCAAATTCTGTGTTTTCCCTTTCTGCATTTGGTTTTAATGGTTGAATTAAACTGTAATAATCAAACAGGAAGTCCAATCAATTGAATTCATCAAACTGTAATACTATGTTTTATGATTTAATACAAATTTATTATAAATTATTATTCATTTATTATCAAAAATGATGGTAATCAAATGAATGCACAACAGAGGTTTACTGTTTAAATTAAAAAATTGTGTGATATTCCGAAAAAAAGTACATTGTTACTATTATTCCTTATTATATTATTATCTACTGTATAACTGATATAATATAATATATTTCTGACATAATTCCTTCAAGTTAAAAACCGCTGCAGCATATTTATTTATATTTTTAGAGAACTAGGCATATCTGAATTTAAAAGAGCGCCCTACTCACATACATTGGAGTAAATTGATCAAATGGTCTCATTTTACAGAAAACACTCTACATTTTAACACAGTGGTGGAATATTGCATATATTCTATTGTATTTATTCACAATTTTATGATAAACACATATAAAAAGTCATATTTTTATATATTTTTTAAATGTGAAAATCTTTAAATTTGAACCTATTTGGTCTATGTCCCTGCAGAAAGTTTCTGTTGATTCCACTAGGTGTCAGTAAACAGGGTGAAAAATAATTTTCTTGATATCTCCTTCCAAAAAAAAGTTATTGAGATTATTCTGTCCAAACTATAACCATCTGCATTGATTGAAGCCAGCCGCTGGAAAATAGAAAAGAAGGCTCCGCCTCCTCAACTTTGTAAAGGGAGATCTCAGGCTCTGATTGGTCTAGAAGCAAGATTGACGTGTCTATAGAGAGCTGAGATACTCCGCTTTTTTGACGTATGACGCAATACGTGATGATATCACCAACAATCGTGGCTAACAAAGACAATCAAAACTAAGGATAATAAGAGTATTTGTCTGCATCGCATGTTTTGATCTGGACATCGGTGACATATTACAGTGTCGATTGGCCATGCATGCTCACAGACATGTGAAAATAGTCTCATTTTGAAGAAGACAACCTAAGGAACGAGCTGATATAGCGTTTGAGGCTAGTAGCTCCACAAGGAGGAAGTGATCCGAACAGGAATATGACTCATGTGTTTGCTTGTTCAAAGGAGTCATTTCCATCTTCGTGATTCTTTTGAAAGTAACGTTTCTGTAAAGTGTTGGATCGGTGAAATAAACTGCACAGTGAGAGCTTTCATTTGATATATGACTTGTCTATTTTTGGTGAGTTTGTGTGATATAAATATGAAATCTTATATTATTCATATGATTTTCTCAAGGGGGTTGAATTCAAACCTTCAGAGTTGAAGTGGTTAAACAGAACTTTTATTTTGGCGGGCTGTGGTGAAGAGCTCTGAGTAAACTAATGATTTAGGTTATACGTCTTGAGGTGAATGATTAGCATCGCTTCCATCAGTGTCAGATTATCATATAAAGGTTTATTCACACCACACACAAAACAAATCGCTGTCAAAAAGGTCCAAAACCGGAATATATTCGTCAAGTTAAAGAAAAAAACTGATTTACTCACAGAAGTCACTGATGTACCAAACAAGCAATTAATCGTGCTTGGCATGAACAATATGATTTTAACCATGTATTATACTCAATTAGTCAGCTATTTTATTAACTCAGCATTCACAAGTTGGTGTGTTAATATTTCATGTGTCTCTAATGAGATGCACAGTGATAACATAAGAAATATACTCACTCAGAGGAGTCGATGAAGTAAATCACTAAAGCGCCGATGCTCAGAGCGAATACGAGTACCACCTGAAACACAAGACATGTCTGTTACTTTACATCAAACTCCATGACCTCAGTGTGCAAAAACAAAGAAAAACTGGGTTTATAGTAGAGCTGTCAAAACGATTAATCGCGATTAATCCAAATAAAAGTTTGTGTTTACATAATAATAACGTGTGTACGGTGTATATTTATAATGCATAGATAAATTATATAAATATACATACATGCAAATATTTCTTGCATGTGTGTGTATTTATATATACATCATAATTATACACCGTACACACACATTATTATGATTATTATATAAACACAAACTTTTATTTTGGATGCGATTAATCACGATTAATCGATTTCACAGCACTAGGCGGTCAACGTTAAAAAATGCGATTAATTCAAAATCCGTATAATTTAACACAAACATATTGCTGAAGCACACAAAATGTCATCTTTAAAGGGTCATAACACACACACACACACACACACAGTTTGTGCCAGTCTGGTGTTAATCTTGAGTATCTGTAGAGTCGTGTTGATCCTTCATATCTCCCAAGAGTCTTTAGTTTATCAGATTTTTAAAAGACAGAAACACTGCACGATTCTTTCAGAAAACAGCCGAGCTCGTGGAGGCGTGTAGTGGGCGGAGCTAAAGAGTCACACACACACACACACACACACACACGCACCCACATCATGGCATTATCCGATTCTTTCAGAAAACAGCCGAGCTCGTGGAGGCGTGTAGTGGGCGGAGCTAAAGAGTCACACACACACACACACACGCACCCACATCATGGCATTATCCCGGGATAACTCTCGATTCACTATATGTTGGTGTTCACATTATATGCATTTACACGCCGATTGCCAACAAAACACACACACACACACACACACACACCTACACACACTCCCTGGATAACTCTTGAGTGTGTGTGTGCTCATCCAGGAGAAGTGCCCATATAAGGAATTCCGCCCTTTATGATGTCATATAGGGCCATACTCGAAAAAAACTTTCTGAAACTTGTTTGAATCCTGAAGGAGTGTGTGTGGCACAGAAATACTCGTGTTTTGAAATGTTGTCCATGTTTATCATGAGAATCAACTCTTAAACAGTGTGAATAAGGCAGAATGCATGAAATGGCATTAGACCCCGGCTTTAACGTAAATTTAGGTCAAAGTAACACAAAATAAACATCTTCAACAAGATAAATGAAATGCTAAGTTTCAAGACAAGTATGCGATTAATCGAGGTTAAAAATGTTAATGTATCGAAAGCCCTGGTTTATAGTAATGCACTTACAAAGCAAGTCTAGTCCAGTCATTTTAGAGAAAAGTGCATCTTCAAATGCTTATATTGAGTTTCCCATGATCTGTGAAGGGTCTAAACTACTGGTCTTATATTTGACGTGCATTGGACCTGGAATATTCCTTAAACAAGAGCATTTCCATAAGATAAAGAGGTCATGGGGAATGAACCATAGTTTTAAATCAGTAACCATAGTTTTTATTGATTTGCCTGTAAAACCTCCGTGAAACGCTGTGTGTGAGCCTCCGGCTGAACTGGGACTCATTAGTCGGCACGTCCTGCTGGCAGAAACCCATTTTAATCTAAAGATCCTGATGAGATTTTGGCCAGGAATTGGATGGTGTGTAAACATCAAGCCACCGAGGACAGGAAGAAACCACTTAGCAAACATCAGAAGCCATCTTTAAAGGAACATTTCAGATCAAATGAGCATCCTGTCATCATTCCCTCACCATCACGTCCTTCAGAACTCGACTCCTGGAGCACAAAGAGATGTTTAGCAGAATATTCACGCCGTTCAAACTCCAAACGGGGCAAAACACACCACGAACGTATGAAATATGGCCCTCCTCACTATATGAGGATGAACTTCATCAGCATTTTATCATTATATTTGAGAAATACTATCGTCAGACACTCACTCGTCAAAACAAAAGCTCAGTTTAACTTGTAGTAATTGTGACAGAAATATATTACTGTTGTAGAATTTAGCTACGTCTCAATGTAATAATAATACTAACAATAATAATAAAGTATTACTAAAACTTAATTTAAGGAATAATCAAAAGTTTTCCTTCCATGTTTTAATGTTAACAGTAAAGCTCAGTTGTGCAGAACTTTGTTTGATAATTTTTTTGTTAAATTTTTTAGGATTAAAAGATAAATTAAATTAATGTTTTATGCCTTCATTTGATTGGCAGAAATGATTACAATATCAAAATATTATAAACTCCAAAAATATTAAAATCTTGCAATTAATCGCGATTAATTACAGAACAATTTGAATCGATTCACAGCACTAATATATTTGTTTTTTATAAATTAAATTATTAGACATGATTATTAAAATTTTATTAAACCATTCAAATAGAATAAAAATAATTAAATGGAAATAAACTTTATGTCATTATTTCGATTTGTTCAATTTAGTGAGTCAATTTTTACTTTTTATGTGGTAATTTTGACTAGATATTCCAGAATTTCGACTTCTTAATTTCTACTTGTGTCATAATTTTGTTTTAGTATGTGATAATTTTGACTTTATCCTAATCATGTGTTGTTAAGTCTGACGGGTCATGTGACACTGAAGACTGGAGTAATGATGATAAATTCAGCTTTGATCACAAGAATAAATTACACTTTACTATATATTCACATATAGAACAGATGATTTACATTATAATAATATTTCATAATTTTGACAGTATTTTTGATCAAATAAACGCAGCTTTGGTGAGCAGAAGAGGCAGAAAACCTTCTGAACGGTAGTGTATATTTCATTAAAAAAAAATAATAATAATAATTGAATAGTGAGTCTCATTATTTATTCATTTAATGAGCATGAAAAACGCATGAAAAGATATCTATTCAAATGTAAACCTATGTTGATTTTGCACCTCAGTTCAGCGTTGCATGGAGGAAATGAAGGAGTGGAGTCACATGAGGGCGAGTAAATAAAGACAGATGTTTGATTTTCTGAGCGCACAGAGAACAGGTCACAGTAAAGCGGTCGCGGGCAGATCTCGAGGAAACGCCGCTGACCTAATCTTCCTCTCGCTGTGTGTCTCTCATGCATTTTGAATGAGCAGGTAGATTATTTTCCATGAGGGGAAATGCCATTGTCTCTAAAGCATTGAATCACTCATACTGAGAAAACACCTGCATGTATTTTTAATGGCCACTCACACACAGGAGCGTCCCGGTTCTGAGTCCAAGTCAAAACATGCCATCAAACGACACCGAACCCAGACCAACGCCGGGCCTGTGGTCTGATTCATGCGTGCTCATGCTTTGACACGTCTGTTTCCATGGTAATCGCAGCGCTTGGGCTTCGTTTGACCAGCAGAGGGAGCGAGTGATGCTCGCAAACAAAACAAGACAAACCAAGAGTTCATTCAAAACCAGGATTTCTCAAACGAGTTTATGGGGCTTGTGTGTTAAAGAGGCCATTTTGTGTGTTTTCTGGCTGTACTAGAGCAGGTTTTCCTGCTTGAATGTTGATCATTTCCTCATATTCTCCAGTGTTGCGGCTCCTCTCTTCCCAGTCTGTCAGTAACGCTCTGTTTACTTCCTGTCTCCATGAAGCCCCGCCTTCTGACAAGCACACTGTGCTCTGATTGGTCGGCTGGAGCAGTGTAGAGTTGGACAAAGTACACAACTACATTACGTGAGTAAAAGTAAAAATACTGTTGGTTAACTATTACTCCATTACAAGTGAAAGTTGTAAAGATAGATTTTTACTTAAGTAAAAGTACAGAAGTACTTGCTTTTAAAAGTACTTAAGTATCAAAAGCAAAATCATTATTTTATTATTGTTGCATTGTTGTATGAATGCACACTGCTCCATCATGGTGGTTTGGTCACTGGCTTAGTCCTGCTCCATCTGACATGCTTAAACTCATTTAAATACTTGCTTAAAAGTTACAAAACTCTTATCAAAGTCAAAATCATACTAGAAAAGAAAGGTTTCTACATTGTGTTTATTTGACAGGATTATGTAAAAACATATTTCTGAAAGGACTTCAGTTAACTTTATTAGCCGCTTTTGCATGCTAACTAACATCATTGTGGAACGTTAGCTATGCGTTAGCGCTGTATCCACAAAGCTACGGCAACTTGGCGGGTAAATCTATAAAAATCATTTGACTAATCATACTTCATACCAGTGTTAATTTTGACAGCAAATCTTGATTTAGTTTTAGTGAGTCTTTTGACTATAACATTTTAGGCATCTGAATTGTTTTAGTTTTAGTCTTGTTTTAATTGACTATAATAAGATTTTAGTTTTCAATGGATTAAAATTCAGTACTTGTGGTCTGGCGTCTGAGAGGCAGCTTTCTGTGTGCACTTGCGTGTTGTCGCACTTTTTCAGACTTATCCACGTCTGCTCTTCTGAATTTTAACTTTTAAGTATGACCATGGTTGCGCGCACTGCGTCTGTCACCTTCTATTTTGCCATCAATTTATTGGTGTTCAAAAAATAATTGGAAATCATTGAACTTCATGTGATCCTACAAGAGTGATTACTGATAGGCTGTCTGCAAAAAAAAACAAAAAAAAACAATCAAATTTAAAGAAAACAAATCATCCACTGACTTTCAAAGCGGCTACGACTTTCTACTTCGAGGACCTTGATAGAAATGTAGTGGAGTAAAAAGTACGATATTTGTCTTTCAAATGTAGTGAAGTAAAAGTTTTCCTAAAAAATAATACTCTAAGAAAGTACAGATACTCAAAAAGTGTACTTAAGTACAGTACTCAAGTAAATGTACTTAGATACTGTCCACCTCTGGTGTTGTGATTGGTCAAGTGCTTTCCAAGTAAATGTCACGTCCCTTTTTTTCAAGCGTGGTTTGTGTCTAAAAAGCAGTCCCTCCAGAAAAACGCAATTATGCGATCGCATGATTTAATGCATAATCAGCCAAAGTCCACATATTTATGCGGAAGCCGCATTTTTTCAAATACGCCGCACTTTCGGCCCGTAAATTGACTATTTCCGCGTGCAAAATATGCGGGGCTAGCTTGATTTCATAATCCCCGCATTTTCGTTGCAAAAAAGTCATATATATTAGCAGAAAGTTGAAAATTTTTCATTTACTTCACACAAGAGCCGCCATTTCCCCTATTGCCATGGGAACGTTTTGAAGTGACGTAATTACCCGACGTGAACGTCATCAAAAAGCTGCAAACCCCGTGGAGAAACCATAGATATCGCTGAAACCATGATGAAACATGCAAATTCACATCTGCCAACAAAAATAACAGCAAAAGACCAAAGCAAAGCAGTTTCCCGGTGCTGACAGATTTCAAAATACAGCATCATGAAGCTTCGAAGCGTTATGAATCAGTGAGTCGATTCAGCGGTTTGAAGAGTTTTGAATCAGTGAGTCGATTCAGCGGTTTGAAGCGTTATGAATCAGTGAGTCGATTCAGCGGTTTGAAGCGTTATGAATCAGTCCATAGTCGATTCAGTGGTTTGAAGCGTTTTGAATCAGTCCATAGTCGATTCAGCGGTTTGAAGAGTTTTGAATCAGTGAGTCGATTCAGCGGTTTGAAGCGTTATTAATCAGTGAGTCGATTCAGCGGTTTGAAGCGTTATGAATCAGTGAGTCGATTCAGCGGTTTGAAGCGTTATGAATCACTGAGTCGATTCAGCGGTTTGGATCGCCAAAGTCACGTATTTCAGCAGTTTGACAGGCAATCCGAATCATGAATCGACTCACTGATTCATAACGCTTCAAAGCTTCATGATGCTGTTTTTTTTTAATCGGTCATCACTATATAAGTCGTTATTTAGGGTTTTTTTTGCGCACAAAAACTATTCTCGTCGCTTTATAAAGTTATTGTAGAACCACTGTAGTGAGATGGACTTTGTAACGACGTCTTTAGTGTCTTTTAAGGGTCTTGAGAGTGAACCGTGCATTGTGCCAATGGAGGCCTTTCAGAGCCATCAGATTTACACTAAAATATCTTCATTTGTGTCTGAAGATGAACGGAGGTCTGACGGGTGTCGAACGACATGAGGGTGAGGAATTAATGACAGAATTTTCATTTTTGGGTGAACTAACCCTTTAAGAGATTGCACTTTGTGCATTGGAAGCACTCAAATGTCTGTTTTGTAGCTACCTCTGTAAAACAGGAAGTTATTTATTCATTTTTTCAGAAGTTGTAGCATATTTCTTTTGTAAAGCTACAGAACTTGTTTGACTCAATGTTTTGTAAATTTGAGCCATGTGTTTATTAAGGTCTTCAATAAAACAAGATGAGAACTTAAATATTCCCAGAACTTTCTGTGATGTAGTGCTTTTTTTCTCTTTTTCATCAAACCGCAGTTTTTGCAAGTTCCCGGAATTTTTTCGCATAAAATTGCATAAATATCCCGCATTTTCCATCGCATTTTTTAAGAAAATGTGCCGCATAATCACAACATTTTTGCTCGCAACAATCACAAAAAAAAGCTGCATTTTTCTGGAAGGACTAAAATAGAAATATCTTCTTACTTTTAGAAATATCACCTGGTGTGACAACTAGCCCCGGTGTCCCGTATAATGTATAAAATCTGACTCAACTATGTGAATAATTCAGAATTTGAATGCCCGATCTGATGTATAATGTACGAGTGAGATGTGTGTCCAACATGAGATTTAATCTGCCGGTCTGAAAGTGAAACTCTGTTTGATTTCTAATCGCTGACTGATATCTAAGACACTGAGAGTTTGACAACAGTGGAAGAGGAGAGGAGGCGATCTGAACTGCTGTCACACAGAGCGTTTACTACAGCTTCAGGGGTCAGAGGTCGTGCCTCGTTTCAGTAACCGTAAGTCGGAAACAACTTCCATAAAAATAAATAAATAAAATGCACAGGAGCACTCAAGAATGCTTTCACTGCCACTGTGTGTGTTTGTCCTTGAGTGAGGAACAAGGGCAGGAGACGTATGTGTGTATGTGTATGTGTGTGTGTGTGTGTGTGTGTGTGTGTGTGTGTGTGTGTGTGTGTGTGTGTGTGTGTGTGTGTGCATGGCTCTATTTCCACAGAAGAGATGAGTGATCGACTGTCACTCACGGCTTCATATTTCATTATCACATATCAGGGCTGAGACCAAATGGTCACATTTTGCCCACAGTGCCCAACTGATAAGAGCGGCCATTTCTGTTCCATATGAGAAACGGCATCTCGTTCGAGCTCACACACGGACCGATCCCGGTCACATGACACTAGGTGCGTTTACATGGAGCACTGTAATCGGTTTAAAAGTCCAATCCGAATAAAAATACTCCATATAAACACCTCAATCAGAATAAAAATGGCCAAACCGAATGAAATTGTAATGGGTTTGAGAGGGGTGGGATAAACCTTTTCATGAACCGATCAAACGAAAAATTCCACCATGTAAACGATCTGATCCGATTACTTTGAGTGCACGTCTTTCTGTGACGTGATATACAGCGCGCGCCTCCTCAACTGAAGAGCGCGCGCCGCGCTCACACCAGGCTAATGTTGACAAGAGATGAAAGTTCATTTTTCTGAGGTATTAAACGTTTTATTTCGTAACATGTTATGAACATGATGTTGGAATAATGACACAGACATAGCCTGGCTACACCATCTCATCTTGACAGCATTTGTCCAAGGCTTCAACTGCGCCTGACAGAATAATTTATTTTTCTGAGGTGATTCTTACACTTTACGACAAATAATAAATAGATTTTTATAAAACTGTACAAGTCCTGGTGGCCGTTGAGAGCTGCCATTTCAACGGGGAACATTCAAGCTACTCCCTGTTTCTCGTTAGTTTAGTTAGCTATAAAAAAAAATTCAACAACTACTTCAAATTGGTTAAGTAACATTACCCACAGTCTACTTTAATTACTTTTGTTAATATTTATACCTTTGTGATTATGGTGTCTTTCCTTAATCATCTGAAATATATATGTTTAGTACTACTAGTAATGATGCTGAGCACGTCTTGAATGCTTCATTCATGTTTCACCGTATATCCTATGTTTTTATTAATAATTTGAGTGCATTTTATTGTTAATTTTGTGTTTTTCAAAATAAATGAATTGAATTCATTTTTGATTCCGCATTCATCATTCACAGCTGTTGAAATAGCCATTGTATAGGACATAAATTAGGTTAAACTACTGCATGTCCGCCCACAGAAAAATAAATAAATATAAAAATTACCAACACAGAACTATTGATCCACGATACGTAACGAATCTGAGGCGGCAGACTAACTGTGTGCGCATGTCACAAAATGATTCTGACTGAAAGTCAGCACATGTAAACACCAGATCGGTTTAGATAACGTCTCATGTAAACAGTTCACCGAATCTTTCAATCGGAATGATTTCAATCGGAATGACAAAAAAGTGCGCATGTAAACGTGGCTACTAACACACAGAGTTACGTTCGACACTCTGTTATGCTGCATTCACACCAAACGCAAATAGAGCGTCAAAATCGTCTAGTTTGACACGTGAACATTTTGAATCCATTCTCGCGTACGCAGCGAATTGGACGCGCGTATAAATCGAGCGTTTGAAGCGAAATAGACGCGCGTTCCAGGCGCTCCAGGAGAAATATGTCATAAAACACCACTCTGCCTCTTTTCATTTTCATGAAAAATATATATTAAGCATTAATAGCCACACAAATGTGGTCCAGGCAACTCCTACATTATCTTCACTGCATGTGTATTTAAATATCCTTAAAAAATAAAGTAATGAAACTTCTCTTTGCCCTCAGTCAAAACGATTTGGCAGACAACATTTTGATTTTGATGCTCTATTCGCGTTTGCTGTGAACGCAGCATTAGAAATGTCTACTTCTTAAAGGAACACACACTTTCTGACTCCCCTAGAGTTAAACAGTTGAGTTTTACCGTTTTTTAATCCATTCAGCCGATCTCCGGGTCTGACGCTAGCCCTTTAGCATAGCTTAGCATAGATCATTGAATCTGATTAGACCGTTAGCATCTATGACACGACGCCGACCAAGTCTATCGTGCATCCCTAACGCATATACAATATTGTTCCTTGTGTACTGTAACTGATCAATTCCACCTTAAGATGTTAAAAATGTCAAATATAAAGATTTAATTGAACTCCAAATTAAACAATTGACCAATTGATTTCTGAGGTCAGAGCTGTGGAAACGCTCGGGGAGTGAAGACACACTCTTAACACCTGGACACACACTTTTTCTTCACACACACACCGTATTCTAGCCATCTAAGTGATCATGGCAGGATGTACACACTACGCTTAGGGTCACTCTCATTCTTGTTTAGTTTAAGTACTAAAACTGAACAAATATGTGTGTGGTAACTTTACCAATTTCCCCTTTAGATGCGCAGTTCTTGACCAAAGAAGCTGCAAAGTGGACCAGACTGAATGTATATAACCGCTCTGAAGGCTAATAAAGGTTGAGCTCATTATTAGGACAATGCTTGACGCTGCTTCTCTCAGAAATGTCAGTGCGTTTAATGGGTTGAATACGGCAGACACAGAGTCACCAGGGGCCTGAACTTCCCTTCATCTGTCAACACACGGAGGAATGATGGAGGAGAGAGAGAGAGAGAGAGAGAGAGAGAGAGAGAGAGAGAGAGAGAGAGAGAGAGAGAGGGGTATTTACAGCGCTTTGGTGAATTATTGAAACACCTCTTCATCATCATCATCATCCTCCTCACATGCGCTCTGTAAATGAGTGGCTGTATGAAGAGCGGGAAATGTCACAGATCTACTGAAGTGCTTTGTGAAGGACGGAGAGTGTTAGTCACTGCTCGTGCTTTTATTATAAATGATAAATGACTGTGAAACGCTTTGAGAACTAACAGTGTGACCTCATGATTGGATAAACAGACATACATATAATATTAATGTATGGACAGCTTCTGAATCATAGCCCCTTTTGAATATGGACAATATGTCTAAAAGATATTTTCAATCATAGATTGAAATTGACGTATTCATGATAAATCACATTGAAAGCATTTGATAAACGTTATTTGACATCCATTCGGTTCTGTGTGATTTCTCTGAACAGCCAAAACAGTGAAAAACTGAATAAAGCAAAAACTAAACTAATATAAAATAATATAAAATAACAAAATAAATTAAAATCAAATAAAAAAATTATTGCAAATGGCACGTTTGTACTGCTAAAGCAGTGCAAAATATAATAAATCAAAAACTTGACTAAACCAAACAAACCTAATATAAAATAATACATTTAAATTTAAATAATAAATGAAAAAATGAAAGGCAGATGACACGTATATATTTCCAGAGCAATGCAAAACATTAAAACTAATCTAAACTAAAAAATAGTAGTATAATATAAATAATAAAATAAATTACATTTATTACCAAATTTATATTACCAAAGCAGTGCAAAATATAATAAAACTAAACTAAACTAAACGTAACTAAACTAATCTAAAATAAAGTAATATAATATAAAATAATAAATACATTTAAAAAAATTATAAATTAAAAAATTAAGAGCAGATGACAATTATATATTTCCAAAGCAATGCAAAACATATTGAAACTAAACTAATCTAAAATAAAGTAATATAATATAAAATAATAAAATAAATTACATTATTTATTTATTTATTTTTAAATTAAGAGCAAAAAAAAGCTAATAAATAAATACCATATTAAAATGCACATTTGAATTATACCAAAGCAGTGCAAAATATAATAAATCAAAAACTAAACTGAAATAAACAAAACTAAAATAAAATTATATAAAATTATAAATACATTTTAAAAATTATAAATTAAAAAATTAAGAGCAGAGGATACATATATATTTCCAGAGCAATGCAAAACATATTAAAACTAATCTAAACTAAAAGAAAGTAATATAATATAAATAATAAAATAAATTAAATAATATATATTTTTTTAATATAAAATATATTATTTTATTTTTTTAAATTAAATAATATATTTTTTTTTGGTATATTACCAAAGCAGTGCAAAATATAATAAAACTAAACTAAACGTTACTAAACTAATCTAAAATTAAGTAATATAATATAAAATAATAAATAAATTAAAATAATTTAAAAAGCAAATGGCATGTTTGTATCGCCAAAACATAAAAAACATAATAAATCAAACACTAAACTAAAATAATACATTAATTAATTAAAATTAAAATAATAAAATAAAAATTAAGAGCAGATGACAGGTATAGATTTCAAAAGCAATGCAAAACATATTAAAAC